>NC_057779.1:10347501-10647501 GCF_014825855.1 Bombus pyrosoma
TTGCCCCACCACCTACCACCACCTTCCTCCACTCTCCCTTTCCCCACTGGTGCTCTCACTATTACATTACAAATAGCTCTCTTGCCTAGGCCGCGTTTGTGAGGTGTTGCTCCTTCCGTGCACATTTACGTTACTCAACATTGTGTGCAAGTACGCGCGCCACGATTCACGTGTGGAACCTGTGTGTTTGTGTTCCTCGATGCACATGCACGAACTGTCGTACGATAAGAGTACAGACTTCGTCTGTCTTCATTTCTTCCGTCTTCTTCTCTTCCTCTCCCTCTCTCTCCCTCCCTCCCACTCCCCCTCGCGCCGCCAACCCTGTCTCTTTCCCTTCTACGTTCTCCTTTTCTCTTTCTCTGTTTTTCATCTTTTCTTTCTCGTTTCTCCGTCTAGACGCGCGCATATGTCCATACCGTTCGCTAGTGTGCACACGTACGAACGCACACGCGAAAAACGCAACCACTCTATACTCTTTATTCTCGTCCTCGTCGCTCGGATACGGCCGAATAGCGAGTTTCTTTGTCACGATAATGGTGTAATACAAGGCTCCGCTCGTGCTCGTGCACGTAATACGTAAGAATGGAGCGAGAGAGCTTCGCAGACCCTTGCGCCCCTCTCTTTTTCTTTCCTTCTTTCGTTCTTTCGTTCTTTCTTTCACCCTTTCTTTTTTTTTTCTTTCTTTCTTTCATTTCGTTTCGTTTCCTTCCTCCTCTTCCCTACGACCGGAGCTCTCTCACCCCGTCTTTTGCGACCCAACATTTCCGTTCTTTCTGTGCGTCCTCCCGTGAGCCTTTTTCTCCTGTGTCCACCATGTCTATCTCTGTAATCTCTATCCCGTTCTCTCTATTATTCCGTCTTTCTTTATCACCGGCTGAAACTTTATCTTTTGCTTTTCACTGCCCTCCCTCGATCCGTCCCACTCCCACTCTTTGTCTTTCCCGCTTCTTTTCTCACTCCGCCTCGATCCACTGGTCTATGCGAACGAGCAAACGCGCTTGCGCGTCTCTTCAGTCTCTCGCGAACCGAGGAGATAGAACGTTATGTTTTCACCGCCTCCCTTCTTCCTTCCCCTTCCTCCTTCCTGTAAATCCCTCTCTAGGCTCCAGATCGCTCTCTCGTTTCTTTCGCCGACCTTCCAACCCGTACCTATTCTCCTCTCGTTCACCTATCACTCCCACGTGCTTTCTTCCCATTTAAAAACGTATGGCCCGCGACCGGCCGGTTCGTCCAATCGGTTCGAGCGCGCGACCGTCGCGCGTACTCTTTTTCATACGAAGAATTATGTCGTTGCTCTAGTTATGCATCGGAAACGCTTTCAGCCGTGATCGATAGTGAAATGCTTGAATGACTCGCTGGTAAACACCTACTGCTTCGAGCTTCCTCCGCGTTTACTTTGATTACGAGTTTAGCTCGTGACACGAGCATCTTTAACCGCTCTTATCGTCGGATTAACCTTAAATGGGCTCGAACCCGTTCCGCTTATTTGTCCGTTTCTATACCGTCCGTTCCATGCTTCGGTCGTTTACAAAAGACTCGCTTGCTTACTATGCTCCAATTCGAATTGTTTAGAACCGTCCGATGGTCCATTCGCGGTTTTGCGCGGTAGTCGCTCCGAATCGATGATTACGCGTCACGAAATTATCGTAAAAATTGCAAGAAAACTCTCGTTAGTCCGAATCGAGTCTACGAAAAACGAGCGGAAGCTTTTCAGCGACGTTTTTCTCATTCATTGCCGCGATTCGTGTCAGCCGTCTGTACGCCGCGCGTTCGTTTCATTAACGAAAGCTTCAGCTCGTGAACGTTTTACTTTTCATTGGGACTATTTATAAACATTCTTCGAAAGAATTTCATGGCCGACTGGTGTGGCTTGAATTCGAGTCGGTGCACCAGGTATGCGATTGTTTCATCGTTCCTCTTTCTCTAGCCAGATAGCAGGGGACAGGCGTACCCGCAGCTAATGCCATTCGTAGATTCGGACAACGATGTGCACGCGTCCGGAGATTACGGCAGCGCAGCGGCTGGCTATACTTAGAGCGGTAGACGAATTTCGCTCGAGGGACGCTCCGAAAGGAGGTCGAGAAACAGCTGATGCGATATGTGTTGCGTTCAGCTCCTCGCCGCGATAAACTCTTCCTATGCTCTTTCTCGCCACGAAACATAGTCCGACCGTATTAACACGTTCGCTGTCGGACGAATTTTGCACGTTTTACGTATAACGTCGGAACGTTGTCGCTTATTTTAGCATCGTATCTAAGATTTTTTAAGGCGCATATATACTATGCCCGATTTAAAAATGTATACATATATATACGCACTGTATTCTTAAGTATCGAAAATGCAAGAAAACATTTTATACGAAAATCGGCGTTTCTTTCACGGAAGAAACTCAACGCTGCTACTACCGACCGATACGTAGCTACTTGTTCGTGCATGTAATATACAGTCGGTTAAAATTAAAACGATACGAAACTATACAAGTATATGTGATTATATTTCTATCTCGATAACAGTAAACGCTAATATTAATAAAAATACTTGCATGCTTTCTAACCGGAAAAAAAGATCCGGTAGCGGTCATGTTGATTTGGTAGCTTTGTTGTTCGTATAACATTTCGATTTTTATTTTCATTGTTAATACATTATACGTATTTTGTTTTAATAACGACGTAATTTTTTGAAACGGAGCTGTTGTTACTGTCGTCACTTTATTATACATTTCGAGATGAATTCAACAGTATGCAACACGAGTACATATCAACGAGTTAATTTGTGAAAAATTACTAATAAATACGTAACAAGTTTGTATCTTTTAGTCGTGCCATGTGTGTCTACGATACGAGAGACAATCGAGTCGAATGCTTTTGCTTAAGGGAGTGATTACATTAGCGTGTACCTACGTATATGTAATACCGCGTGTACCCTCAAACCCTCAAACCAGGGGTATACAAACTACAACAACCAACGTTGTTTCAGCATTATCTGGCGCATTTAGTACTTGACGTCAACGTAATTACGAACATTGAAAACTGTACGAATAGACTGCTTATTTAATTTAAATCATCGATGACCTCCATGGTGCCCCTGGTAAATCTATCGTTAATCACGAGTAAGTCGTATGACATACGTGTTAATTCGATTTCTTCGATCGAATAAAGTACTTGCGGCTATAACAAAAAGCAAAGATCGACGGAGCCTTGAAATAAAATAATCGGAGCCGGAATAACGTGAAAATGTCAGTACGTTGCTTTGTTCGAGTTGTACGAACTGCCGTCGGCCTCGTTCGATTTATTTCGTGATTTAATAGTAAGTGCTGGAAGACGTTGAACAGGCCCGTTACTGTGTTCCACCTGCGTTAAAAATGTCATCCTCTCGCTTAATAATTTAGTCGCTAATCGATGAGAAATCGATGACCTTTTGGACAAATACGAGCGTGGTAAACCTGGTAACGCCGTCTTAATCAATTGAATCCAACGTTAAACCGCGATTACGTGGTTCAATCGTTTCGACAGTCGATAAGAAGAAGTGTCAGCGGTAGCGATGCATTTTCCGGAAGTGTGTCGACGTTAAATATCAGGTTAATCATCGTTCACGCGATCGATTATTTGACGTTGATTATCGAAAAATTGACGATTTTTCGGATGAACGAACGTAACAAAACGTGAAAGGTAAACTTCTCTTCCTCTGTTCTTCTTCCTATCTTTCTTTCTCTTCCAAGAAGCCGTCGTACGTTACGTTAAATATTTACCCGTGCTATCTACGTCGACGTAATTGCGAGAAATTAATTAATTCGCGCGCAGTCTCGTGGACTCGGCCCGTTACCGCCTGGCGTCGAGTTATCGAGCTCGATACTATTTATTTATTTATGGTGCGGTCTAAATTAAAAGCGCGTCGAGAAGGCCAAACGCCTTGCGTAATCGTTACAGGGAACACTCGGCTGTTTATCATTACGTGCGAAAGATAGAAGGAAGTGGAGGGGAAAAAAAGGAAGTGAGAGAGAAAGAAGAACGAAGAAAAGAGAGAAAAGTTGCAAGGTCCTCTTCGACCTCAGCACGCATGCAATTAAACGCTCTGCTATTTTTTTCGCAATTTCCTCTTTGTTTTCCACCGTAGATCCATCGAGATCTGCGTTTTGCCATTATTCGTTTCCTTCGGTTTTTGCTTAATTTGCATTCATCTTACTCGTTATTTATATCACAGCGTAGTAGTCTTCGTTTCATCGTTATCGCCAATGGAGAAAAAGCCGGCAGATGCTGCGCAAATTTCTCGGTGAACTTCTACCTTGCCGTTGCTTTCTACATTGAATTCGTCTAGTTGAAAGTCGCGATAGAGACCCGTAACTATAAACTACTAACGTCGACCATGTACATAGGTGGTGAGCAAACATTTCTCTCGCTATCTGCACAATCTTATCACCTTAGAAATTCTTTTCCTCGCCTGACTCATGCGACGGTATATGTATAATTAGGGCAGCCTACTCCAGTCGTCGCGTCGTTGTCGACCGGTAAAATGAATTCAACTCTTTACTACGGCGGAATCGAAAGGTCTTTCGCGCGATAGCGTTTCCCCGCAGCCACCATTTCCATGCTTAAAATTTCCAACTGTTGCGTCCGCGATTTGATATTTCACGCAATACATAATCCTCCATGAACGTTGCCCAACGCAGTCTGTCGCTCAACGTAATTCTTTACGAACGTGTATACGTTATATAGTTGGAACGGCACGCGCGAAAGTATCAGTCTCCTTCTGTCACAGGCAACGTAAAAGAACATAAATTCCGTTGACACGGCACTATGCACAGAAATTATGGAACAACACCCTTGGACCGCTTGGTCTCTTTCGTGAGACGGTCTCACCCTACTCCTAACTCCTTCACTCCGTCTTTCTCTCCGTCCATTTCTCTCTCCTTCTCTCTCCTTCTCTCTCCCTCTGACGGACTCTCCTTTCTAACTCTCCTTACTGCTACCTCGTCCCATGAGATGGTCGCCGACCGTCGTACTTGCACCTTTCTCACAAGACGACGCGACGCAGCTCTAGCCATTCCTTCTTTCCTTGTCCCTTTCACTGGGATCGAGCCAGAAGGGGAAAGAAGTTTCAGCGAAACGAGGAAGAAAGAGAGAAGAAAACCGGGAAAAGGGAAGGGAGAAGCGGGGACGAAGGTGCAACGGAACGGGATGAAAAGGGGGACGAGAGAAGATCGAGGGAGAAAGAGAGAAGGAGAGCGTCGAAGGAGAGAATGAGTGAGAATGTCGAAGAGCGAGAGAGAGCGAGAGCGGGGAGGGGAGGGGAGGAGGCGGGGGGAGGCAGGCGATAGGGAAGGAGAATGCAGAATGAGAAATAGAAAGACGGAGATCCAGTTTGACCGTATAGGTTAGATCCTCGTTGGTCTCGTATATTTCGAGGTGACTCGTTTTATTGCGAATCCGGTTTGCTTCCCGTGACGGAGGGTGAAGCAAGAAAGCGCGTGAGGAGGCAGGAAGAGAAAGAGAAAGAGAGAGAGAGAGAGGGTAAACGCGCGAGAGGGCTGCGATGGACGGCGAAGGAAGCGGAGGAGGAGGAGTCGTAGGAAAAGGAAAGGAAAGGGAGGGATCTTTCTTTGGTCGTTCCAACGATACGGGCCCTCCCTTTCTCCTCTCATTCTCTTCTAGCCGATGCTGCACGCTTCGTTGCTGAATCGTTGCCTGTCGAGCTTCCATCGTTGCTGCCTCGGAAGAGACGGCGAACGCGCGTCGGTGATGCTTGCTCTTGTTGCTACCGCTAGTTGCTACCGACCGGTAGTTCGAACACCGATGCACATTACGCGATGCTGGTGTAGGTGATAGAGGTGACGAAGCTGGAGGTGGTGGCCAGTTTCAAGGTTGCCTCCTCGATCGTTACAACATGCGCACACAGTTAACAACTAGTCGTACTCATCATCTTGGGCGATTTCTTGGGCACGATTTTCTACCGGTATGTCGATACTTATGCTCGATCGCGAATATACAAGTGTGCGCTCAACGTCATCGATAAATTCTCCTGCTTTAATTGCATAATGATTCGCCGCAGATACGAGAGATTTAAAAGAGGTATTACAGAATCGATCGGTCGTCGTCAACGTTATTTCGACCCGTCCTTCGGAATCGATAAAAATAATCAATTTGTTTGTTTGCTTAATTGCATATCTGGTATCGTTACTTGTTGCGCTTACTCGTTGTACATTATTTTCACGAGCGTCGTACACGAGCTTCGTTTAGCAGATAAGCATTTGGTCGGCGAAAGGCTCGTTAGTAAATTTTTCTAATTCGAAGATAATAATAGGTGGGGTTTCTCGCAATATATTTTAAGTACTAAATACCTATCTGCGATCCTTTCGGTACGTCCAAAGTTCACGAGCAAAACCGATAATAGCTTTATTTATAAAGTAGATTGTTACAAAGCTGCAAATTTTTCAAACAATTTGTAAAAATCTTGTTATCGGTCTAAACATCGTTCAAAATTGCATAACACACACTTCTACGTACGTACGTTACGTACGTATGTAACGCACTTAGAATAAGGATAAATGGATGTCGTAACTACGAAATGGATATTTATTAATGGTTTAAGAAAAATGAACCTTTTAAACGTGTTGTTATAGATCTAATGTAACGAAGATTATGTTTAAAATTAGCAAGTACCCGATAATTTGGAGGGAGGGGCGGGAATATCACAGTGTCTTCTGCAGGAAATGCTTCGAATTAATTGTCTGTTGGTTTCGTAACCTAGCGATTCGATGATTTGGAAAATGAGAAAAACAAGCTCCTCTTCGAGTCTCGCGAAACGGCCGCGCCCCATTAGGATTCGAGGAAAAAACCTTTCCATCCTACTTCGATCGTCTGAGCGAACTTACGTCATTTACGACGCTTTGTCTTCCTGCTCGAGGTATCTCTGTCTCGGTTTCTCGTAATTGATTACAAAGTTTAGCATAATACTTCTACCTGGGAAATTTAATTATACATTCGCATATGAACGGCATGAAAATTACGCTCGCTTAATAGAATCCGCGGTCCAGGAACTGGCGTGCAACGAGAAGGCTGGAACGAAACGAGAGAGATTCTTCTAATTGTCGCGCAATGCCACGATAAGTATCACAGCAGCTAATGAAAAAATGCTTATGCTTCTCCGTGGAAAGATACGGCTCGGTCTAAAATCAGAACAAGGTTGTGTAAGCGTATGCAGAGAGTGCTAACATTGATAGGTATTTTTGCATTATCGTGGACGCGTCGTTTGATAAAATTTAAGGAGATCCATAGCGTCACTTTAGGTCGTTATTTTACGAACTTTCGACACAGATAAGTCGATCTTCGTTGTTTTCTACCTACGAGTACTTTCTATCTGCTATAGTAATATCTACTGGTATCTACTGGTATTAAAATTCTCACGGAATTTCGAGTACAACGATAACCCCCTCACTTACAATATCGTGCGAGAGACGCGGTACGTCGATCTTATTGATTTATTATTTACTTCAAGATAATACAATTTTACTTGTTCAACGATCAATTGGTAATTGGTCAATTATTTATCAAACATTTTGCAAAATAAAATTAGTTGCACCTTCGTCTATGCATCTACATATCAAAAGACATGTGCGATTTGTTCGACGCAATGGCTGAGCGAATTGGAACGTAAGAACGCACGCATGAAATTGCTTCTTTCTAGATAAAGTGGAATGCCTGTTTTCTCAAACGTTCTAATAATAGCTAGCAGACAGGTGGGTACATCTATTTATGCGCTTGGTTTTCGTTGTTTGCGAAATTACGTATCGTTTCTGTCATGCTAAATGCTCTTTTTTCCACAACGGCACCAAGACATTGTTTCATTCTTCGCTCGCGGTAAAAAAATAACCAAATAGCTGAACATTTTACCATCCAGTCGACTAAATTATTATTCATAAATTCGTTTCGAGTCGTAAAACGATTCTTAGTATAGCCGGTATTGTACTTGCATCTGTTACGTCATATTTCTATCCATTCAACCTGCTCCATGCATTTACATTTCGCACAGAGCGCACGAGTAAAATTGATCCATTCGCACGTATGCCCGCACATTCCCATGCGTTCCATCGTTTTTCGATTCGTACTTTTACCGGACCCTTCATTCGGATCACTGGCGGAGTATCTACGTATTCGCGATTACGCTAATGGATTACGCTTAAAATCGATCCATTTTGTCGTTGATCGCGTCTCGCGTGACTTCCGTTACTCGAGCGTCTCAACTATCGTCGGCTGCAGAAGAAAACTCGGCTGTGCTATCATCGCGGGCAACCAAGTAATAGAGTGTAGCAATAGAGTAGGCTGATGTCATGCGGTAACCTTCTACTTTGCACGTACAGTTGTTCACAGAAATGCGCGTCTGTTGCATCGTTGCCCGATACGGTTCGTCGTATAATTTTCTAAATTAGCGTCTCAAGTGGTCGGACGGAGAAACACGAGAAGCGATTTCATAAAAGCTACCATCGAAGGAAGAGGAAGCCGAAGGAAGGAAGCCGAAGGAACGTCCGATACGATCGTTTCTTACGCAATTAGGAATTTCACGACGTCCTCGTGGTCGTTATCGTATCGGTGATTTTTGCAGGCACGGCGGCGATTCCACGGAGCTGTACGTCGAGACGCAGGCCGTACAATCGCGTACGAAAAGAACCGAGGTGTACACACGGCGGTTCGTGACGAATCTTTCAACGTCGAGTTAACGACGGCCGATAACAGTCCTTTTTCCATGGACGTGCTCGGATAATAGCAGGAAGCCGTCGACTTTCCAAAGCGGAAAACGCAGGTCCGCGCGAGCGCGCGTTTACGTCCACGCGCGTACGCATCGAGTCCTCTGTTTCGCTCGGAGGAGAGGAAAAAAATAAACGTATTGCTGAACAGACCGGTAGCTTCGGGAAACAATAGTTGACTGGTTGCGAGAGAAAACGAGGAAAAAATCGACGCGAACAGCAAGATGATGCAATCTCGGTATCGAGTGCGAACTGTGTGTACAACGAGACTTGAAACGAGTCTTTCGTGAAAAATAGCGAACCTGATTGCAGATAAATGTTACTCCGCGGAATTTTCATCCTGATAGCCATCTTGTTAATGTATGATTTGTTACGCGATTGTACGTGAATCTAGAACTGACACCGGCAAATTATGTGCGAATGATACACGGACTGTCTACGCGTATACAATCAGATTACTAGATTAACGTGAAATCTCCGGGTGTACAAAAAGTACCTTACATTCACCTCGTCGTTCGAATCAACGTTCCGGCAAAAGTCGTGTAAACAACTTACGAGACAGGCTATCTCGCTTAAAAGAAGATAAATGTACTTTCTTATTTGAAATTTCTAATCTAACTAGATGCGTGTGAGGGATTGCTGCGCTGTGTCGTTGTTGCGTGAATCTTTAGCTTTATTCGTTGCTTCCTAGACTTCGAAACGAAGAAGTTAAAAACCGTAGACCGACGATCGACAAAGACGGGCAGAATAACATCACGTAGAACAAAAAGTTTTCCAAGCTACTCGCCAGGAACGTTGAACATATCGGTCATGGTGTTTTCACGTCTATCCGGAATATTGTCGATTACACTGAGATAAAAAAGGTGTTTGCTCAGCATTTAAAAGTGTTGTAACACGATCGACACGTGGCAAGCGTTAGCAGGGAGCGTAGTGGCGCGTCTAATGGTTGAGCGAGATTTTCTAGAATTTCTTCTTGCTTGGATTCAGTGGAATGGCGCCTCGGCGTTAATTGGTAATTGTTCCGACCGAGGGTCGGCCGCGATACGATAAACGAATAACAACGATAAACGTATCGGCCGATCTTTCGTTACCTTGACTGACACATCGTTAAATCCCACACGCACTTTTTTTTTGCCTTTTTTCTAGACGATCCTGATCTCTCATCTAGTCGTCGAGCACGCCAGACGCGGCATTGCAGTGGCATTACAGATCATTATGTAATGTCATAATGTTATGTGAACGTTTTACATTCGATGCCTTGCACCACTGCGGTCTCAAGGTCTTTACATTGTTGTTTGTACAACGAGTTAACACGTCGATGCGATCCAGGGACGTATTTGCCGGAGAAAATTGTACCGGCGCGGGCGCCTCTTCACCCGTCGACGCTCCTCAAAATTCATTCGCGATAGATTCATTCTCGTACCGCGAATCTATACATCGGTTAAATTATCTTAGCGACCGTTGTGCGATCCAAGTTGAACAAACTCGAACTATTATTCCATGTTACATTATCTTTCATCAGTGTCGAAGATGGTTTGACTAAATATCGTGGATCATTAATCTAATGAATAATCGACCGTTTCAAATACGTCGATCACCCTTGTCAAGTATACGCCGCATTTTCCGGTACTTTGAAACTCGATACACGTAATCGTAATGATAATCGTGTTTCATTATTGCTAGCGAGAAGGAAATTTCAAAAATTGTCATATAGTTGGCATGATATATTCGTAAAATGTTTCTATAAATGTTCAAGTACAAGATACTTTCTGCTGGGACGTTATATCTATAGTCGGAAAATAAGATTGTATTATTGCTAGGAAACGTTTACTGGTACGGTTTAGGGCAGTTATCGTTATTACCGAGCACAGCAAAAAAAAAAAAAGAAAAAAAAAAAGAACAACTCTCGGAGAGTCTCAACGTTTCTGTAAAGATGCAACCTTGAAAGGAAATTTCTCGAAGTGATTTTTCCCGACCTTAAACTCTTCCTTTCGCCCGAATTCGTCGCAACCAGTTCGCAAGCGCATAAACGCTTCAATGAAGTATGGAAAGCAAGAAACACTCTGTCAAGCAATAATTTCGCCGAGGTTAAACGGGAAACGTCGTAAAGGTTAATTATACAAGCAGGTATAAATAAGGGTTAACGACGGATCGACCGTTTCTAGAATAAGTTCGTTTCGTCGCTACGCTCTGTATATAACCCGTTCACAAAAGAGAATTTTCTCAGCACCGAATGCCAATCTCGAAAGCTCTCTTCCTCATTGTCATTTCCAGCTCCGTAAATTATTTTCGAACGTTTTGCTAACCGCCGCCAGATCTTATCGAGCGTTTAAACATCAGAACGCCAAGAGAGCTTTAATCGTGTTCGTACTCTTGTACCGTGATTTGCGAGCGAGACATATCATTGTTAGATCTTCAATTTGCATTGTCGGCTCTGAATAAGAAATTACCGTAATTACAAATATGAATGATATAAGAACGATCTACGTGCATATGGGCCGCACATCGACCGTTTCTTATTCGATAATTTATTCTTTACAATTACGACGCAGGGAAGCAGGGTAAAATCTCAAAGTTTACTCGATTAATTATTCATTTATTTATTTATTCGTGGGCGAAGACCCCTCGATATCAGGTTCGTGACAAAGTAAAAAAAAGCGATTAGCAGCAAGTAACAATAAATCAACGGTAATTGCACGACTGCGTAAATGAGTTATAATAAAGATTCCGAAGGTAGATAAAGATTTATGAAACAAAATCAATGTTTTATTAAATCGGTTACAGATAATAACGACTCTTTCTACTTTTCGCTGCGAAGTAACGTAGAAAAGGTCGTTGTTTACGAGAGCTTCTCTCTTGCAGAATAGGAATATTATATAATTGTGTAATACAGTTTATTCAAATAAACTTAATTCTTTAAATATATAAATATATATATATATATACGTATGTATGTAATGACCTAGTCCATTAATCGCTTCCTCATCGGTGCACCATTTTTTTCCTTGCAACAAAGATAAATATCTAGATTTATGATTCAAGTTGGTAATTATTTCCGAGAAACAATTCCGTATGATACGAAAATAATCACAGCGAGCTGAATCAGAGCAAGAGAACCGATTCGACGTTTAGTTGCACAACACCCGTGTATCTAATCGATGTCAAAAGCAATAATTTTATAGAATTTGCTAAATATCGCGTTATCTTATTACAGAGATAGCTAGATCGTTACACGATTACGTAAAGTTTCATCGCGTCTGGCATTTTCTCCCCGTGTTTGTCGAAGAAACAAAGATATTCGATACGTTTCGACGATAACGAAAGAATTATGTCCATTTTTCTGTATACCGTAAATACCAAAGGCTGATCGCGCCACGGTATCGACGTTACTTGGTCGGTATTTTAATAAACTGGTTTGCAAAGAAGAACGTCGAACGGAATCGAGCTGAAAATCTTGCGTTTCGACTCTTTTCGAAATAGTATTGCTCGCATTGCCCAACGATCTTGAGGAAAGGGAGGAAAGAAGGGAGCGAGAAAGGAAACGAGAGCCTCGTTTCAGGATGCTTTCATTCACGCGGTCGCAGCCTTTACAATCCTTCGTTTCCGTGCGTGGGAAGGGTTCCATCGTGCATACAGCTGGGTGAGGGTAGAAACTAAAGAGCACCGACGAAGAAAAGGACATGACATTGAAACACATTGCCGGGATAAGCGCCGAAGAAAGTGGAAATATAGCGAAATAGGAGACGAACATTGTCACCGAACGGTTATCTTTCTTCATTTTTCCTACATTTAGCTGTTTTTGGCGAAAGAACGTTAACGTATATTATTCAATTGTAATCTTTACGACAAACGATTTCTACTTAATGTTTCAGATATCGTAAAATATAGGTTTTGAAATGATCGTTTCTACAGTTTCCCGTCCCATGTTTGTACGTCTCCTTTTGTTCTAGTTAATTTACTAACTAACTGTTAGTTTTATCTCTTTTAAATCAAGGTTATCCATTTGCGTCTTTGCTTTCTATAGATAGTGGTGAGTTCCCATGAATTGTTGTAGTACGTTCTTCGTATCTTGAGAAAACGATAACGCGAGTTATTTATATTTTTATTTTCCAATCCTCTTACGTTTAGTTTGGTTCTCAATTGGTCGAACTTTGGACTTCAAGGTTACATCTTGCAATAAAAATTGAGCAAAAGATGTACAAGTTTGTCAGATTTACATAAGATTGTACAGAGAAGCCTGGTCTTGCGGCAATATTTTTATTCATCAGCTGTGAAGATCGGTAAAGAATGAAATCTGTTTCGAATTCTTCTTTCAAGTAGAAAAAAGCGCTTGGGAACAAGTGGAGGGGTTGAGATCGTAAAAAACGTGCCGGTAAGGAAAGGAGGAAAGAGCAAGAGGCAAGAGGAAGGAACTACACAGAAGTGAGAATAGGAGAATCGAATATAAAAAGGGAGAGAGAAGAAGAGAGAGAGAGAGAGAGAGAGAGAGAGAGAGAGAGAGAGAGAAAGGAAAACTGGGGACGGAAACGCAAGGAGAGGCAGGAGGCAGAGGAAAATACGATAGAGGCAAAGTCGCATGCGTACATTCTGATAAGGTCTTATCGTGTGAAAGCACCGTGGCCTACTTATACTTGGTGCGTGGTTATACGCGTCTCTAACGTTTGCGTGATCGCACACATACGCGTGCATCTCATCGTTGGCTACGCACGCAACGGAGTACACACTGACGCAAGCGTGCTGTCGTGCTATTGCAACCACGCGTAAGAGTTTATGCGAGCTACGAGCACGCGTGAACGAACGTGCCGTTACGAGAAAAGCCTGTCTATACAACGATGAAAATAAAGTTTCCTTTCTATTTTACAACTTATTTTTCCTACGCTTTATTTATAGACTTTGAACTTTCCTTCTTTTTAACCCTATTATTCGAATACTCCCGATCGATAACAATCAAAAGTATTTAGCGATAAAAGTGAATTGTGCATATCGAAGATGTTATGAAGGAGCCACGAAGCGGGAAACGATACGAACATTTAAACGTCGTCGTGGTGTAATCGGGTGGTATTGCGGCATGCATAATGCAAAACGTTCGAGCCCTAAATACAGGGTGTCTCGTAAGTAATGTAATCGGTCAGAGGGTGATTCTACCTTGAATAGATAAGCGAAAAGCATCGAGAAAAGTAGCTTCAAATATTTGCCTTATAAGCCGATAAAAGATTCACGTACCCTTCGTCTACGTGTAGAAATACCGTAGGTTTTGGTATTAAATTCTTTGTCCATACAGATATCTTTTATACAGAAGACGCTTTTATACAGACGACATAAATCTCTTCGTATTGAACTTATAGAGATCGGATTTCACCGCAGGTGGATAGTGGAAAACGCTCGATCAAGCGGAACATTAAAATTTGTCGATTACTCGCAATAATAGAAAAAGCGCGAATACAAAAGGAAACGCATCTTCTGATACAACGCAATAAATACAAACGTAAGCAAAGACATCGGTCTGCAGTGAGCGATGCATCGACACTTACTAGGCGAATATCTAAAGGCAATTCTGTCGAAAATAAAACTACATTTCCGATTGTATTATTATTTGTCGGACACTCTGTATAGTACATGTCTCGTTCTCGGCGTGGCAGTAGAAAAACTGCAGGAATTACGGAAACGATTAGCAAACGATACAATTACTTCCTTTCTGACCAATTATCGTCACGAGAGGATAGACAAAAAGATTCTCGTTCGTTAGCCAGACCGAAAGGTTGGTTGGTTGATAATCGATGGACTTGGTCGATAGGCGAAAGCAGCTCCGAAAGGGGAACAATAAAGTGGAGATTCGATAGCTCCTCGTGGCCGAGTGGCAACCGCGTGTATATACACGCGAGCCCGTACGTACATACGGCAAATTGCGAAATTGGGTCGGCCAGAAATTGAAGCTGATCCGCCTGTTCTTCGCGTCGATGAGGGCAACTGCGAAGGCGACACGTAAAATTTTACCGATAACGTGCATACTTTGACGAATCGCTCGCCACTATCTCTCTTCAAACAAGCTAAATCGAAGCCAAGTCTTTCGAATCTAACCATCAAACTACCAGATTATCTTATAACAGATATACGATATACATATTTTATATTATTTCGTAAATCAACGCTTTGTAAATTACAATTGTAAGAAATAACAAAACATCTTGAGAACTTAGTTCATTAACTCACATTTGATTCCTAATGTTATCAAAGAATTATTTCTTATGATTTTCCTCTTTGGCTGCTATGTTATCCTTACCGTAGTAAAATGATTCAGTTTCATAACGCGCATATGTTACATTGAATTAAATTGTTTTCCTTTCGCTTCCGCTTTTTATCGCCCATAACTTTATCTGTTGATCTGCATTTCGAACAAAAATTTAAAACAATTTGAACTACGATATTACAGATATTAAGAAAAGATACAAAGCTGGGAGCCATACCCCTTCCTCTAACACGCGACAATTATAGAATGATCGTAAATTTCATTTTGCGCACTTCAGACATGTTTTTACGCACGTCACATGCGTTAAAGTTTTTAAGGTTACGCTGTTTTCCTCGTAATCTACGAACATTGTTGACGATTTAGAACTTTTTTTAGCAGTAGATGGGCGAGATCTAAATGCAAGTAACGAGTTCCAAGTATAACAAAACATGACTCGAGCTCTCGATAGGATACTTTCATTAAAATCCATTAATCGTTGAGCATAAACCACTTTTCTATTAAAGTGTATTAAGAATATCAATAGAGAGAATTTTATTCTCCTCGTTATGTAATGCTTTAAATTGTCGCGTTTGATCTCATCGCTGAAAGGGCGATACGACATCGTTGAATGATCGCGGAATAATAATTTGAACGTAAACGTGGAATGTTAGCGAACCTTAGAAACAAGAACTGACTGGTTAACGAAACAAATTGGATCTCTGGTGCGGTTCTAATTATTATGAATCATTTTTATACATAAATATCTGTTTTGTACAGAAGAAAATCCGTACTTTTAACTCCGTGTAAGCATAATAAATATTTCTTAATGACGCACTGCGAACATGTGCAATAAAGTTTAGCTATGAGTAAGAGCAGCGTGCTAAAATTCGTGAATGCATTTAACGCCTGCCTGCTATTTATGTCCGCGATGCTAATACAGATTATGCGATATTGTTGAAGATGACACTCGTTGAAAACGTAATTGCAATGGAATTTGTGTTTCAATTACCACAAAATTCGACTGGTATAAATCTCCGAATTTACCGATCCATCTTATCAATTTTTCCGGTTGCGATTAATTATTCGACGATCAAGACCGGACAGTACGTTATCACCGAATAGTATAAAAATTTATTACTGGATTTATACTCGATTGCACCGACTTATTGTTGTGAAACGTTCACTGTCAAACGATGCTCTATCGATTGTCACGCAACGTACATAAAGTATAAACATTGTTTGTTGGCGCAATACAATTCCGCTTCGAAGGAATATTTTCTATTTCGTTCGTTACCTATTGTCACTTTGTATCTGTAGCTCTTTCCCAATGTATATATCGAAACACGAATTCGGTATCTGATTTAACCCCGAAAACACCAAATCATACATTTGTTTTTGCAATTACTAAAAAGGCACGGTATATTATTTATTTTCATTTCGTTAGCAAATTATAAGCTCCTATCCCTCTCCTTCCCATAATTATTTACCTATTCCATTTCAAATGGACGATCATTTACACGCAGTAGGTATAAAATTACGTAGGCGCATATTAAAAATTCGTACTAACAATATGGAGGATCAATTAATAGCAAGGACGTACTTTTCCAAAAACTGGCGACCTTAAATAATGCAGATCGCTCGTAAATATCATTGCACCGTAAAGATCTGCTTAATCGATACATTGGGATTATGTAACTGTGAAACGGCAATTGGTTTGACGAGTATCGCCACGGCTTTACCGTCTCGATAGACCGCAAGAACGCAAAAACTGTTGTTCGATGGGAGGGTTAAAGCTCATTGCAAGAATCAGCGCGCGACAAAGTTGCAACCTTGGGCAAGTAGATAGGAGAAACATAGATACGAAAGAACCATCTAAGACTGAAATGCCGTAAAATGTAACCTCGGCCAACTTAGGCATGGCCATAAACGACATCGTGGTAGCCATCGATACGCTAAACAGGCGAGAAAAGACGAAGAATGAGCGATAAAAAGTAAGAAAAAAGGAGAAAATTTTGCCAATTCTATCGTTCGTCGTCTGCGCGCTTTTCGAAAAGAAATTTCACGTTGGTTTTATGGCTCTTTGAGTAAAATTATTTCGAAATATTCACTATATCTCTTTCTATATAAATAATTTTTAATGCGTTAAATGGATCAAATTTGTAACAATGCTAATCTGGTTCAATAACCTTCGTAGATCTCGTAGAAATTCATCGTAGTAGATACAGCTAAATACAAACATAATACATATACAGAGATATATACTTTCTAATTATCTTTCTCATTAAGGTAACGTAACTTACGTAAACTTGAGACTTGCTATCAGCGAGAGAAATTCGTGTAAAACAATTAAACTGGGGATTTTTCGTTAAATTAATTTTAGTTTTCGTTATTCCTCATGCGACCAAACGAAGGTTCAAAGTTGAAGAAGCGTTTGCCAGTTGTCCGAGTTTTCAAGAAATTTGATATTGCATGCACGAAAATCCGAGGATAGTCGTAGCAGAAAGTAAAGTCGAAAAAGGCAGTGTCCATTCTTGGAAGTAGGAAAAGTGCCAACGAAACTCTTTTTTCGTAGATCTGTCGAAAGAATGACCAAAAAGGGCCACGGCCATGGCATTATGAGGCGTTTACGAGGGTATTTACGAGGGCGTTTACTAGCGACCGGTTGGAAATTATTCGGCCCCTTACCAGTCACAATAGCAAGATTATGAGAGTTTTTACAGTCTACGATCCTCTCCTTTGCCTTTTCTCTGTCTGTTTTTGTTTTTATTGTTGCCACTGTCAAAGAGGTTTAAGGAAGTTGCCTGAGTTTTTGTGAGGTTACATCAGACCGGGTCATTTTTTTCCTCAGAGGAAACCGCCGTGTTATTCAAGACGATTTTCACTCGTTCTCGCTTCTCGAATCTTTTCTTCGCAGAGTTTTTCACCGGGCCTTTTTGCCCGGCAACGTTCGGTCGAAGCAAGGAGCCGCGTTTCTCTTATCCTTGAGTCGCAAAGGGGATTAGAAATTGGCCTTCGACGTGCACGTATTGAGTGTTTAAGGGCACCGACGGCATCGACACGGAAAAAGGGAGAAACGATTTTATTGCGCTATGAGCTCTCGTTCGTGAGAAATCGTGCCAGTGAAATCGGACTTTCGGTAATTTTGCATCGGATTCCTTGAGAAATCTGGAACGCATCAACCGTCGCATCTGTTTCGCTAATAGCGCGGTTCTACATGATCTTTCATTTCGTACTACCCGCTTCTAAACAACCCTTTATCTCCTAATGCACGTGTATCTTTCGAACTAAGAACACAAGTTTTCCTAACATTTCCGTAACAAGATGTATCGCACCTCGTTTCTACTGTACGCTATCGTGCGTTTCCAAACTCTCTTAACCAAAAGTGCTACTTCTGCGCTTTATTTCTATCGCACGTTTGCATCTCGATACGCTAATATCGTAAATTTTGCGTACGGTCAGGTTTTGTTAAAATAACCGTCTCGAGAGATGCAAATCTATTTAGGCAGTCTCACCTCGACTAGAGAAATGGGAGCAAGGTCCGGAAAGTTAGGAAGAGGCTGCTAAGGTGCAATAGGTGGCTCGAAGCCAACTGCTTGGTCAAGTGACTAACTTCTAGGAAAATAGATCGGCTCGAGAAATAGCACGACGTAACTCTTTTATTAGAATGCACGATCCGTGAATATTTGAACAGGTACATTTTTTACATGAAACCCCTTCTGGAGATTTTGTATCCGCATGCAGAATCTGTTTCTTGCGAAATAGCGTTTGAGTTTTCCAATGATATTCGTATTCTCGTATACGAAATAAAAGAAAATGACGCGTCGTGTAAGTGGAATGTGCTTAAAAATAGAAATTCGCTTATTTGAATTTCGTAATCACATGTTTATATTTCTATAACCAAATATTCTGTTAAAGAGGTCAAAATACGTTGTACAGGCTAAAGGTAATAATAAATTCTTTCATATTTGTACTTTGCACTGTATCTGACAAACAGTGTTAATATTCCTAGCGTGAACGTATAAATTATAGAATATGAATATGATCAGAATCTTAATTTGAACGCAAAGCAGACAGTAATTTACACGTTAAAATATTGATAGGTTTTATTCTCATATCAAATAATATAAATATCATATCGTAACATAATCCTGATACACCGATATGGTATAGTAGCAAAAAGGATAATTTATAAATTATAAAAGTACAGAAAATCGATCTCATAACGTATAGATGCATATTCGATTAAAATCGACTAGCGTTTGTCAGATTTTCTTGCGAAACTCATTATTTCTCATTATAAACTCGTTATATGAAATATTGAATTAAACAATTTATTATCGTTTGTTTCCTTGCGATCAACGTACAATGAGCAATAATTTCTACAAAGATAAAATGATATAAATCTGAATGAATCTTGGAAGAAGGTTATCTCGTGGCAAACGATCCGTAAACTTTTTTAATAACGTTAATCTCTACAAATCAAATTCAAATAAGAATATAATCAGACATTGATAGCGAATATTCAAATTTTATTCGCTGCCTTTCCATTTCATTCTTTTTACAGCTTGCCTCGAAGTCTTAACGAAATTACGCTAGTTATATATATATCATTAATTACGTTTTATCTTCAGAGGTTCTCGCAATTTGTCAACGGTTTAGCTCGATAATAAGCACTTGTCAACCATGTTTATACCATGAAAAAAGAACACCGCTACCGTTGTTTTTTCTTTCTTTTTTTTTTTTTTTTTGATTTTCTGAAATCATTGCTTCTTGGGAACAGGAAGCGCTCACCCCACCACAAAGAACACGTACGTACAACGTCCCCCCTTTCTAGACGTTTTCGTTACTCTCGGCGTTTCTCTCGTTACTCCCCTTTCCGACTGCCCTTTACTTTCATTGCCGATGTATCTATACATATTCACCGTGGTCAGACACTGCAGTTACTTCGAAAAACGATTGCGCTCGTTTATTTTGGTCACGCCATTTTTTCCTATTCCGCCTCATTGGGTATTGTAATTTATACAATGCAATAAACATGAATTTGATAGAATAATAACTCGTTCATAGTTTTACGCAGCAAGTTCTACTGCTGGACCATTAAATCCGAGAAAGAGGCGAATTCATGCGTTCAGATTTTTCTTCCTACTCGAAAATGCATACATTATATCGATGGACATTTTTTTAGAAAGTTCTAGTTCTATCGATTTTGCGTGCAAATATTCAGATTGCTACGGAATAAGAAAAATGGATTTTAATTTTTTGCCCGACAAGAAATATCGATTTCTACGTTACGTAATTGTTGGTTAAACGATGAGAATATCGAGAATCAAAAATAAGAGGTTGTACGACATAGTGGAGCAAGTTTTTAAATTAAATACATCGAAAAGCCGAGAACGCTTGCTCTTTTTATCTGCAGGAGGAACAGGAAGTTATCATGCACGGAAGAGCACATTTACCAAACAAAGATCCCCCTTTCCCGGGCATCCGGCCACGGTCTTTCTATCCTCCTCGACAACGCCAATGGTAGCGGTTCTACGGCGGCCCAAGGAATGTTTGGTTACTTTCATTTTCATTTCGTCGACGTTCGCGGGACGCTGGCGGTCGGGTAAAATTACGTAAGCAGGGAACGCGGCCCGCGCGCCACAGCGTTGCTCGACCCGAGCCATATCAAAATAATAGTGGCCATTCTTATTATGTATTTCGTTCTGCTACCGGCTGTCGCCGCTGCGCCGCTGCGCCGCCCGTCTCACACCTTCTGCTCTTTACTATCGGGGACACTTGTCCTAATCTGCCAAGAAAAACTGCCCGAAATCGGTCGCCAAATATTTGCAGACACTCCACCGTTACGGGAATCATCGTGTTTTCCCTACCGAGTGTACAACGCCGAATCAACCCGAGTCGTAGAAATTGTTAGAACGCGTTATTTCAATAAATTCTATAGTAAGTAGTCTCTCTTTCGCGACCAATTCATTGAAAACCTTTCAACGATATCCTACAGTTTGCAAACGTAACGTGTAATTAGTTATTAGAAATTCGAACGAAACACGATCATCTCGATTATACCGGTGTTTGAAATTAATTCAGAAACGCGTATAAAAATGACAAGTTATTCTCCGCAATCGTAAATCTAGTAAAAAGTTAATATACATTAGACAGCGTGACTGCTGCTGCTGCTGCTGGCAATATAATACAATATAATTAGCGATAAAGATAGTCCCATTAAAAATATTGCGGTTTATTGATGTATCATTTAACGATATGTGATAATCGTTTCAATAATTTCCGGGGAACGCATGCTTGTAATAAATATTTTCCAACTTCTATGAACATTTTCAAATTCGTTTGAAATTTGACCAATATAATCGTGATAGCCGTGAAATTTCCAAATGTTTTATATAACACACACGATACGTTCGTAATACGTTCATAAAAGTAGCGTTAGCTGTAAGCGTTATTTGTGTATAAATGTTGAAACATTATCGTTAGCCACTGTATATGTTACGTACCTTTGGCGATACAGTTCGATTAGTTGGTTCACCGGCGTTATTGTGAAATGCAAAATGCAAAGGGTAAAAGAATGAACATAAATTCGTATACATGAAAGTTCGTACGTCACGACGGTAACTGGTTGCACGACTGAAAAACAGAAAAATGGCCACTTCTGCGAATCGAACTGGTCGAGCTATTTTCCTTCTTTTACCCGTGGAAAATCGACACACGTCAGATTGGCACAATTTTCGCCCCGGCCGGTCTATGAGTGGTAAAACAAGGTTAATTCAGTCCCGACGGTCCGTGGCGTTGCTTGCAATAGTGCTAACGGCTTTCAAAGAGTGTCGCGAACGACGCATTTAGAAACGATGCTCTCGTTTCGAGACTAGAGTTAAGGTCGGCCTCGGATCATCGTGACTCGCCGGCCTCATAGAAACGTAACTCCGAGTACATTCTTTTCGTCAGGTTTGCATTTCAGGCTAGCACTTCGCTTTACAAATCTCGTCGCTTCTTTCGTCGCATTCTACGATGTTCTTGATCCTACTTCCGGCTACATCTGTTTATCGAAGAAGTCTAGTTGGATTCGGTGGTAAAAATAAATTGTAAATAACGCTGCTACAAAACGAATTACCATATCGTTTCTTAGTGTCGAAATTTAAATTAAATTAAAAATTGGATAAAATTGGAAGCACAGTTTCAAAAAAATTACAAAGAAAGATTCGACATAACTAATATTAACTATTTTCTTAAAACCAAGGATATATCGTAAAACCAGAACGTCCTCAACCTCTAGTTTTTCCACGACCACCTATCGATATATCGCTAACTAGCCTTTGCTTACCTAAAAGTAATAAATCAAGTCTTTTTAAATAAATAACGAATTAACTATTCCTTTCCGCGAACAATACACTGTCCGTAACAGTACCGTCATTCGAGCAATAATAAATCACCGTATACGGTGGTAATTATAAGTTGTGAGTTTGTTTTTACGTTAAAATTCACAAACTGCCTCTTTTGAAGCCATACTTTCAAGTCGTGAAATGTCATGCGTAACTATGACCGTGTACGATGCTGACATCTTATCTTGCGATACATCGAATCCTTATCTGGTCCGGTTGTATCCAATTATTAGCATCGTAAAAACACCACCAAGCTTGGAATCGATGGAATGTAACACTTACCTGATAGAAATATTTCTTCCTTTTTTCCAACAACATATTACGATCTCCTTCATGCGCAATCTCGCGATACATCGTTTCGGTACCTTACTGGTTCTAGTCGCGTTCCGTTAAATACCAACAACGCGCATCCATCTATCGATATATTTTCTCAAACTTGCCGATATAATATTGTACGTTTTGAAATTAAAATATTTGTCATCTATCCGAATGATTTGTCACTTTAGTCGACATAAAAATCTTTTGGCCGTTACTTTTATCACGTACCGAATACGTACAGTGACCACGGTGACCGATAGCCTTATTTTCTATTTCGAAACGTTTCTCTATCAGATTCTACATCTCATTCTTATAGTATCGAAGTTCTATTGTTCTGTAGTCACACGAAAGTATCACTGTACAAATGTACTTTTTGTACTCATCGTATACAATTAATGTGTCAGTGAATGTACTTGAAAAATAATTATAGATGTAAGTAGTGATAAAAAATTGGTTGCAAATTATAGTTTTGTTGTATATATTCCACTACCAAATAAATTATTAAGACGGTATGTATCAAAATCTTTGTATTTCAAACGAAAGGTTGCTTTTTTCCCATTGAACGATTAGGAGGTACGGCGAAATAACGCAATGAGAAACTGTACTTTTATAAAAATACGATACTTGTTACTGGTTATCACCTTATATTATTATGTCGGTATTTGTCGATAATTGCGTATTTATCAATATTAGTTGTGTTCAAAGTTAGTAAAATATTTTTATCCGTGTTCAACGAACATCTGTGTTCTGTATCGGATATTATGAAAATAATTTCACGGCGAATAGAGCTGAAATTACTAATCTGGAGGATCACTCGAGAAACTTATATTTCCGAAATATAGATCAATGTAGAGAGATACTATGTAAGTTCGTATCTTCAAATTCTAACGCTGTTCAAGATATCTCAAGGAGAAGGAAACGGGCATTGGAAATTTAATTATCCGTTTAACAGCTGTGGACAGTAGCCGTGAAAGGGAGGGAAGCATTTACACGTGGATTATCGATGAAAACATAACGACGGAGGAAGAGGGTCCCTTCTTCACGCATCATATCGATCTGTCGCAATCGAGGAACGATGTTGTAACTCGTGGCAAGTCGCATAATCGCGTAGCGGTGCGTCGCGACGAGTGCGTCTCTCTGTACACGCTCTCGGCACGCGTTCGAACGTAACGCGCAACACCGTCAGCTATTTATAGGCGAGCAGCCGAAAACGAAGTAGCAGCGAGAAGTCAAGGAAGGTGGAAGGCCATGAAGAAAGCCTCCGGTGACCCGAATTTTTCTCGGCGACGTCACTGGCCTCTGACCTATTTACAGCCGATCTCTCGTATACACACGTATAACGCGTTAACCAGCTGCCTCCGACTCTTCGCAATAACTTTTCCCGCGCGTTTCAAGTGGCTTCGCTTTAGATATAGCTACATGCCGCGGGTTGCACGCGGCGTTTATTTGTTTTCGATTAAAGACTCTGACGTGTACATTTTACGCGCGTTTCTTCCATCCGGAAATGTGTTCGTACCCGTGTAGTTCCCTCGCAATGAGAAATTACGCATACCGTTTAGTAGCAGCATTTTGTTGTTCGTGATTGAGAAAACTAGGCGATGTTTCGTTCGAACGTATCTAGATCGCTGCTCGAAAGTTTGATATTTCTTTTAGGAACAATGGTTCGTGAAAGAAAAGATAATGTATTTACAGTTGATACCTCTTCCCGTTGATGCTATCGCGATCATTGAATTTTTCTAATTCGATTTTCACAAAAAGCAATTGTTAGGTTTGTGAGGATACGTCGAGTATAAAATTGAAGCGATAAATCATGCACGTCGTTCAACATTTTTTCATATTTTCTTGAAACTAAAGATACTTTTCCAAGTTAGAAAGTCTCAGTCTTTTCTACCTCGAATACTTTCGTGGATTATAAGATTTTCCAAACTAAAATTATATCAATTCATAAATATAAGAACGGCATAATATCAACGCCAGAAAGGCTGAATTTTCAATTAGTAATAGAGGATGTCCCGCGCGACGTAACAGTACGTATAAAAGAAGAAACGTTCATTTGTGCTTTTTCAATTAAATAATCCGAGAATACCTTTCTCGCTAAATCGGTATAGTTCTAAAATACACATCAAACGGCAGAAAGCGTTACACACCATATTTATAAGCTTTCAGGTATAATTCGAACTGATATTTAATCGGAACACTTGGGGCTCGTTGGATGCGCATAGGCGCCAAGATAAGCGTTACAAAGTTGCGTAGAAAAGCAGTGGTGGGGGAAACAATCTGTTGACATCCAGTTGTGTCGAGCCATTTGTAAACAGGAAGAAAAATCTGAGAATAGTTAAGCGGCATTGGTGATAAAATAAAACAGCCTTATCCACGATAAGGCGTGACCTATTTTACAACGGACAATTGCATAAACGCAATCGCGTAAGCTCATACGTGTATTTATAGACGAGGAAGGTCGGGAAGAAAGCGCCTAGACCGTTTGACCATTTGGCAGAGGCAGCTGCCGAGCAATCATCCAGACGGGTCACTAATAATATCATCCGCGCGCATTGTGCAACGTTATTCCTTGCAAATAAGGATATGGGCGAGATTTTATCCTATCCTGTCGCGAACGCGCACGAATTTAAAGATTACACACCATATAGCTCGAGGACTAATAATACGTTTGTTAGTGTACCATCGTCCAACTGCCCGCCAAGTTTACATACTATCGTCGAAAATTGACGATAAACGTAGCCGATAATAACGCGAATTGCAACTCTTATATTTAGCGACAAAATGTGCAATAAAGGAGAAATAGAATGAAGAAATCTACCAACATTTATAAATACTCGGATACTTTGAACGGCCTGTAGTAATAACGACGTGTACGATCATCTTCCGAAACGATACTTGTATTAATCGCTATAATAACATAGAAAATAATTATTCTTATCGGAAATTTTTATAGAAATATGATGTAAGAACGACAGACACGATGGACTCGTTGTTCGTTCGTTTGCCACATTGTTCGGTTTGAGAAATACTCGGCTCATTTACCTTTTTCTCGATCATTTTACTATATACCAACAAGGATTAAAAAAAAAAAAAAAAACACAGAAAAGTTATAAAAGAAGTCACCATAGATCGCGAAATACGAAAGCTTTAATTAGAACTAAAGAGGCGACGAAGCTGCAGGGAAAAGGTTGGAAGAAATCCACCGAGATCGTGATCGAATTTTGGCTCATCGTCGAGCGATGGTTTGTTAACGGCTGTGAGCCGAGTCGAAAGTAAGTACCTAGACTACCGTTCGGCGCCGACCTATATTTCACTTGGAACAATTGTTGCACAAACGATACGCGCTCGTAAGCTCGCACGCACCGTGTCTTTCTAGCAGCGTGCACATACGGCTACACTTATACACGTCCGCTTATTTATAGACTAGGAGGAAGGTCACGAAGAAAGCGCGGCTAGACGAAGCGATTCGTTTCGACATCGTTTCCGGCGCTGACCCATTTCGTCCTCGTTTCTTTTCGACATCGATGCTTCCAGCACTCTGACCCAGTTCCTGACAGCGGGCCGAAGATAGTCTCTCACGCGCTTTTGTTTGTCCTTACGACTGCTAATCGCTGTTACGACTATCTTGTTTGTACACTGAAACAAGTATATATATATTTCTGCATACGAAACATACCAAATACTCGATTGGCAGATCGCGCCCAAAGTTTGCATCTTCCATAGTCGACCTCTTGTACCTGATTCGACGAATCGCGTCATCCGTTTTCCTTGGGAAGTGCTTGAAAATTTCTCGCTGTGTTTACGCCGCTAGCTAATTGCAGATAAGATAAAACTGTTTCGTTATTCCTGCATATGTTTGACTTAGGAATTATTACTGCTAGACTAATAAGTGCCTATATAGTTTTGACTATAAATTGTGTTACGCCTACGTCGATCAGATATTCTCCTCGTTTCGTAAGTACGGTTGAAAGGTCAACGAGGGGTTAGGTTTTAGTTTTCGGCGTCGAACCCTTTGATTTCAATAAATGGAGAGTCGGAGTTTCTAAGCTACGAACGTTTAATCGTCTAGGTGTCGTTGAAGAATTCTAGAAGATTCTCGCTCGTTATGCAGTTTCAAAAGTAAGAAAACGAGTCATTTTTAACAACAAGTAATTTAGAATTACATACTTCGATCGAGTCAACGTGGAACCAATTCGTATTTGTTTAATACCATATTAGCTTAATATCTTTTGCGATAAATGACATAGATTTGACGCGCTTTCTATTCGTATGCATATATAACATCTGTCCCGTCATATATCACGGGGGAATCTGTTACCCTTAATGGAAACGCCATGTCTTGGTATCAGTCAGTATCTATCGAACGCGCGTTCGAAAGTTTTCGAAACCGACGTCTTTCAATTTCAACCAATTATCAAGTTCAGTCGGTTGTCGAGAATAAACCAACGGGCAGGAGACAGCAGGCACCGGTAAGTAAGCATGCATTTAAGTACAACATCATGGAACGCATAGCGAGTCAAGGAAGTCGAACGTTGCTGCTTTAAAACCGCTCGAGCGAGCATTTACGCCCGAGGCGGGTAAACGTTGCTGCTACACTGTACACAGTTCGCGACACCTTCCACGGCGAATGAGAAGGAAAGTGGCTAGCACGATTCCTTTTTTTCCCTTCTTCAACAGCGTCACGCCGGCGACCTATTTCCGTGACAATCGTGAGCACGCATTTGCACGGCCACGCGGCTCGCACCTCGTCATTTTCTTTCGACCAACGATACTCTTCGTACACCTCTGTTCGATCGAATGCCTCTACACACCTGACGAAACTAAATTCGCGACACAAGAGGAATCAAGGAGATTCGACGACTCGAAATAAAACGAAAATCAAGAGTAACGAGAATGCTTCGAAAGTTTTCGAGAATATCGCGCTTGAAAATGTATCATCAAGCACTTGTCCTCTATTTGGCTAATTATCGATTACATAGAGAAGCGATCGATCGATAGGAGGTTATTCTACGTACGAAAATAAGTCTACACGACAGCATACGGAACAAATGTTCAATTTTCTCAAAAATCAGACTGTAAGCGAGACAATTTTTCTTCTATATTTTCGCTCCAACCACGAATGTACGCCCACGATGTATAATCAAGCATTCCGATCCTTCAAAGAATGTTGTCAATGGACAAATCTTACTTATTTCCCATGCAAGAAAATTAGACCGTTGTTTACATCATGTTCAGTTATAAATTGTAAGGTTCTTTCGAGGTAGATAACATCGTTATTACGGTTACAAGGAAAGTAAAAGAAATGTGAATGGTTTAATAATACGTAATATATCTGTCGATGCCAGCTTCTAATGTTAACGAAATTTATGTTTCTATAATCTTTAATTTACACAGTAATAGTTAAGTAATTATTTGTGACGCGTCTCATTAATTTACGAGTTCGAAATAAAGGAAATCTTTGGTATTTATAAATATATTAAGCTTTATTAGTTGCGTCGTTAAGTTAAAAATATGTAAAGTTAAAAATATATAAAAAATTAAAATATTTTATATTTGAAATTTTCGCACATCCAATATCGGTTGAGGGATGTAGGTAAAAGAAAGTATCTTCTATTATTATTCTATTTGTACCAATATAAATGTAAAATGGGACCGCGAAAAAAGTAAGCATTATATATATATATATATAAAGATATACTAAACATTTTAAATAATTATTTTGATAATAAACATTGTTATAATCGCAATCGTACTTCAACTTTACATAACTAAGTACATTGATAATATGACATTCGTTCTCTACTTTAAAAGTTACTTGTAACTCTATTTAAAGGTAATTGGTGTCAATTATACAAATTTTCTTACATACTTTTCTACAAATCGCCAAACATTATACAAGGCATAAGAGACGATAAAAAGACTATTTTCCATGTTTCACATTTAATATGTTCTACATTTTATGAGGTTTGTCTTACGTATATTGTATTACTTAATTCGCTTAACGTTTAACTAAACGATTATCAAGATATAAATTATTATTTAACTTAATTACATAACATTTATTCTTTGAAACTCGATATGTAATAAAATTTATGTGTACTGAACGAATTCCAATTAGACTTTTAGATTTATTAGATTAATAGACGCATACGCGTCGATTAATATGAATGATACGTTATATGATTTATTGCTTTCGTTTGTCTGTAATAAACAAACACGAGGCAAATTCAACTATGATAAATTAAAAGCTGGGATTCGATCAAGACGATCGAGAAATATGAATGGCCAAACGTACGAGAGTGAGAGAGAGAGAGGTAAATTACAAAGAGCGATATTGAAAACATACTTTCCAATAATTATATCAAACGAAGGTACTTAAAGATAAGGACACTAGAAGTGTAATTGTTACAAATCGTAATTAATAACATTTGAGAGATAAAATATGAATTCGATAAAAAATAGCGACTTCTCGTGAATGACAGTCGTTTGTGTATACAGTCGCGAATGACAAAGATACGGCCAAGTTAAGGTAATACTTTATTATTTTTAGTAATGTTACGTTGTTATCGCAGTCTACTCGAAAGCGATCCGATAATCACTGTAAATGACAATCGCATCTGTTTTATTGCTGTTCCAACAATCTTTACTTCATACGAGCAGTCGCTCGTCCTTTATTATTCTGGTCTTCTGCGACGCTTCATTTCATTGATTTTAGTCGCTTGATGAGTAACTTTTAACTTTTTTTATTCTTATACCAGTTATTAATATCTCTGACAAGACAACTGTACTCCTTCGTTTTCCTTGCTAACGATAGTTACATATAAAATTATAATACAACAGAAAAGAGATAAGTATGCGCTGATAGCTTTTCTCTAAATATAAACATTGGAAGCATAAGTTTGGTACATGATAGAACACTTCAAATATCCTTCAAATAGAATGTAAATCCTTGAAATAGAAGTTCTTATTTCTTTCTCTACTTTTGCATTATGCTTTACGATATGTATAATTTAATTTGGTTTTACATAGATCGATTGCGTTAACCTGGATGATTAATCTCCTCTTTTACCGACATACTGGATGGTTCAGGAGTCAGTTACGATGCTTGATCTTTCTATATTGTCAACGAAATTGTAGGTGGTAATTCGGAAGTTTTTCGTAGATCGGTAAATCCCTCTTTCGATACCAGAACGAGCTTCTGTTTGAAATACTTCTCTGCCAAACGAACCCGTAACTATGTTTACGGAGCCCAATGAAGGAATGAAATTTATTATATAGAAACACGTTTCATTCATTGAATATTATAACAAATATTTTACTCTGGATACTTTGTACTTACATTTTTACATATTATCTGCATTTTGTACATTTTCTTGTAGTAAGAAATGAATCAATTTCTTCGACTAATGTCGTAAGTTTTCTACTTTTCTTGGGAAACTTCGAGCAACTTAGTTTCGAATAGTTTCCTTGGTTCGTAACATAACAAAACACGCAATCGGGAACCTCTACATCGAACGTAACGGAACAATAAATTCCGAGACACGGCAAAGCGTGCATTCTCGCTGCGTTTCCTAAAATTTCAACGAAAAATCGGCATTATTGACCTTGTTTTTTTTTGATAGATCGTTTGCAAAAGTAGAACCTTCTATTCTATTCTCCGGTCCAGTTCAACCATTTCGTACTGTGTAACGGATCGCATTGGTGAAAATAGAGGTAACAGAGAGACTCGGGGGGTCTCCGTGTCACGGAGTGAAAAGGTTGGAAATAAAATGCAAATCGGTTGTAAATCAGGTCAGACGCGTGGCATTGACGTGAGACCGTGGAACGATGACAATTCCCTGTAAGCTCGACAAAAAGAGAAGAAGCTACGTCCCTCCATAGGGGGTTAATTGTGTTTGGAGCAAACAGGTACCCCGGATCCAATCGAGGTTCAGGTGCTCACCTTACCTTGAGTCGCTACTACCCCCTTCCCTTTCATTTTACTGTTTCCTCTTCTACACAAGCTTTTTTGTACGTGCATTGTCGCTTATTTGCAAGTTTAATCCAGTTTATCAGCGATATTTGCAAAATACCATTAACAAAATATTTCAACGCTCGTCGTAGAAAAGTTTTACGAATCTATTGTATGCGTTACACAAGGCTTGAAAGACTCACTAGTTGGATCTAGTTTCATTTTATATTTTCGATATATCTTTTCACGATTGCTTACTTAATTCCATATACATACATTTAATCGAATAATAAAACAGTTCAGCGATACGAATTTGATCGATGGTAAATCGAACTTTCGTGAAAGAACTATTTGCATAACCAATTTATTATCTCTCACAATGCACGAGCAGATATTGAAATCAATTTTATCTCCACTGTATTAGACACATGCTGCATTACTGTAACGAAGTTTTCCATGCATATACGTATAGCACGTAGCAATTCATTGGACACGACGCGACGTGTTTTCTACCATGTCATACTTAAATACTTCAACGATATTACAAATTCATGTATGTATAATTGTGTAACGTGCCGTAGTTTAACGTTACGGAAGGGCGATTGCTGTTTCCGGGTGTTGTTAATTGCTACAAAGATAAACTCGATCGAGACTCATGTAACTATCTTGGAAATCGCTCGCCAGCTACATTCCATTTGTATTCGATTCGCGAGTTCTCGGAAACTGAAGCGAATATGCGATCAAATTCAACATTTGATATTGGTAATTTGATATTAAATGTGAACATAGGATTGTGACGTCATACACGAGAAAAATAATCGAATATTTCGGATTTAAAGCGTTTCATGGCGTTACACGGTATTAGTACAGTAAATTTATAATAGATGTAACTATCTGCTTGTAGTTAATTAGGTATGTACTTCTCTCCTCCCTCCCCCCACCGCCCCTTTTCATACGATGACCTATTTACCATTTCTTTTTGCGCTACATTTTTTATTTCTATTCGTAATTTGGATTCCAACGATATAATAGTTCGCAGTTCGATTATCAGAAAAATCTCATTACTTAACATACTTCATAACGGTATATCATTTTTGTTATATACGACTAACGACAATGATTCGATGTTTGCGCTAATGTAACTTTGGTCCTTGATGGGTTAAAGAATTTTATTCGAAGTATGAATACTTATGGATGATGCTCTCTACCTATCGGAGAGACGGTGGATCGATTTGCACAGCGTTTCACAAAAATCCCACTGTACGTTCGTTATCGTTGAATTATTCTATTATGTGGTAGAAATATTTCCAAAGAGCCTAATATATGTATGTATGTACGGAGGAAAGGGTGGAAGTAGACAATTAGAGATCGATTTGGATAGCATTTAGTCGAAACTAAAGCGTATCTAAGGATGTTGCGCTGCGGCGGCAAGTGAAGATAGCTTGCCGCGTCCGTACTCGACGATTACGTAAGTTAACGTCGAGGGAGGATTAACCGTGATTTCATGGCTGTTTCTCGATGCGAGAAAGAAAAAGGAAACGATCCTCGAACAGTTTATTCTTCGCGTTTCGGTAGTACACGTGAATGGTGGTCTCGTTCGCCGGCGGACCTCCGTCTGGTAGATCGTGAAGTAAGAAGCTAGCACGTTTATTTATAACGTTTAAAGAGAAGCGGGCAGACAGTAATGGCCGTGTGTACGTATGTATGCCTACCTACATTTCCCAGGCAGGCTCTCGACAGCTTTCTTCTGACATAACCAAACTGAAGGCGCGGGCCGCCGTTATGCAATTCGAAAGTGCCCGCCTTACTTTACGTATCGCAGCGAGGATACGCGGTATCTTATGAAGGAGCTTTTACTTGCTCCGGTTGGAGGGGGAAAGAACACGGGAGAAGTGAAAATTGTCGAACGAATTGTGCGTGCGAACGGTTCGCGTTTCCTAGCGAGGGAAATTCTTATTTCCGGCGGAATTTTCAAACGTTTATACAGTCAACCAGCGAAGTCTGCATGCAGCCATCGAATTTCGTGCATCTGACTTTGCAAAGAGATTAAGAACGCACTTTCTCATAAAATTACCTATACGTCGATACAGCTATTATTAATGCGTCTCTAAAAGGAACTATACGAATTAAAACATTTATCTCATAAAAATCGTGGGATAAAATTACATCGGAAGTTACAAAATTTCTTTAACGTCGAACAGATGCCAAAGTGGGGATGGGGGAAGTCTACTGTGTTTATGATTTTACGTACACGTAAATAGGTATTCTTTTACTTCTTCTTTTTCTTCTTCTTCTTCCTTAAAAGTGAAAGTGGATAAATCGTATTACGTTTTAATAATATGTGTCTTAACGTGTCAGTAAAATCAGCACGGCCAACGTTTTTACTATAATATTTTATATTTAAGGGGTGAATACAGACTTTTGTGATCGACCGTATATGAACGTGGAGAATGCGAAGTTTTGGAAGTCATGCAGTCATTTTGTCTGCTCTTCTATTTCCTCGCTTTTATTTTTTCTCCCAAGTCTTGGAATTTTGATGCTCAATGACTTTTTATACCTTTATTGGGATATAACGAGTACAAAATTTCATGACCTGTTCTGTATCTCTGTTCTTCTCAATTAAAGCAGCACTTTTTCATCTCTTAAGGGACGACGAGATATTTGAAATTCCCCGTGTATTTTTATCTCCGAGACAAAGTTACGCAGTCTCTTATGAAATAATGATTCGGTATTTCAAAAGAGCATTTCGAAAAAAAAGAAAAAAAGAAAAAGAAAATGTCGAAGACGACACAAAGAACCTGACAAAATTTCAATTGTTTTCAGTTTCGACACAGGACATTTCAATTAAGGAGGATAGAATTCTAGAGGTGAGTCTCAAGGAATGATCACACGATCGTGTATGAACTGTAATTTATGCGAATTATTAGTCACAGAAGATTACTAGTTTTTTGTTGGTTGCAAGTTTCGAAAACGTGCGATGCCAGCCAGTTAATGTGATCAAATCGAACTTTATATACAAATAATAAAGAGCAAGAAGAAATTCCAGTTACTAATATTGTAGCATTGGAGTCGCGAGATACGGACGTAAGGGTGCAAGTAACATCGAAGCGGTATGAGACAAAAGCGAATGTAGCGAGAAAGAAATAAAAGGAACCGGATTAAAGGGTATCCAGATAAACGATAAAGCGGTAAATTACGTTACCCAGCGGCATTAAATGTTGGCAACGTGCAATTTCATCGCGGCCACCGGCAAGAAATGCATTGATTATCTTTGCGTATCTTGGAAAGCGCGTTTTAAAGATTTTAAAGGGAAAGAAAATTTCCAAAGACGAATACACGTCTTCGACTGGAATTACGTAAGATTAGCGGAGTTTCACGGAGTTTGACAGAGTAGTAAAGGATCGTTTTATATGTACATATTAAGCGGCAAAACGAAACTCGACTGTACGAAGAAACGGGCATAAAGAGGCGCACCGTGCACGCGTATCGTACAATGTAAAAGCCTGCGAACCGGTGAAAGTGAGCATTGCTTTCCCCCGTAAGACTTGCGTCTCCTCGATGGTCTCCTTTAAACGCATACATTACACGGTTATGTCATAGCTGAACTGTATACGAACACGAAAACGCAACGCGCGTGTTTGCGCACGTGTTGCAGCCGGCATTCTTATCGCCGATCTATTTCTCCTAATGTTAACCACTTTTACTTATATTTAGAACCGCGACAACTATTTATAACTGTTTCCAATTCTTCGGAAATTCCTGTCCGAGATGACGGATCGTATTTGAACGGAAATTTTAAAGAAATATTCGCCGACCTTACAGTACAGTTTACATTGTAATAACCGAAATTCTCTGTTTTTTTTTTTTTTTAAATAATATCGCGATTTTTATATTTTTGGATGCGCTAAGAACATAAAACTCGTAGAATTCTCGTGGATTCGTACCTCTGAAAATTGAAATTAGCTTTCGGAATCGATGTTAGCTTTTCGGAATTTAAGTCGAATTGTAAATTGGTTTAGAAATATTTGCAACGTTAACAGAATTTTTACGTAACTATCGTTTTCATTTTCTTATTGCATTGTAATGTCTTTTTTAGATATTCTTTCTTTTTCTCTGTTGCGCGTAGAAAATTTATATAATTTTTTGGATAAGAAAGATCTCCTTTAGCCAATGTTTTACAAGCATAACTGAAATGAGGAAGCAAGCAGCTGTACAACATATTTCATTCGATTAATACATATAATTAAATTTTGAGTATAAACATTGATATGTCGCGGTGTCGATAATAGTCACCTAATAGTTCTTTATATTCCTTTTAGATATCGCGGCTTACGAGCCGTATCGTTTCAGCCTCTCTATAAAATTTAATCGCCGTTACGATTCCTTAAATAAATACATACAATAATGTACGTAAATAATCTGTGACGTGTTATCGGCATAAATATAGCTTACAAAAAAGAGTTACTTTGCTATGAATGACTGATTAAAACTGGCAACGAAACAAATCATAGTTGCTCGAAGGAATACAAGTTGGATAATTCTATGGAATACGAACATATATCCCGAACTGCATAAATATTTAATCTCAAATCCTAAAAACATTTGTTCTATGCCAAATTTAGCATTTAGGTTAGGGAATTTCTATCGATTTTACATTTTTTAAATGTAGATTCGAAATGTTCCAAAGGTAATATATTTTATTTTTTAAAACGCGCAATATAGCAAGGCGAAGAAACAAAGAAAATTATGACAGAAATTATGACAACAGTTCGATCGAAGCAAGTGTTTCAAGTTGGATCGATAAATGATTTTTAAAAAATCTCAAGTTTTCTTAAAAACAGATACCTATGCGTAGAAAATTCAAACTTCATCTTTCCCATTTTGTTTGTTGAAATCGTTTCGCAATAATGGTTAGCGTAATTCAATATCGATTTGGTTTCTTAATTTAACGCTTAGAATAACTAGAAAATCACAATGATGAAATATGCTTGAAGTTAAATTACAAATATACGAGACGCAAGAGCGGGTAAGAGAATAAAGGCTTACAGCGATCCAAATTCGATAACCTTCCCTATTTTTAAATCCCAGAAAAGTGAAAATCATACGTATGTATCGTTGCAGAATACGTTAGCGACACGTGTTAACTATTCACCGTACGATTGAGAATAGTTCAACAAACGATGGATCGTTTGCCTTAAAATAGAATGTTTGCGTTACTCGTCATTGGCAGCGGTATCGTTCGAAATTTTTATTCCTCTCCTTCGTCGATAAAAAAATTTGTCGCCGTGTACTTTCACTTAAACACTTGTGCAAGTGAATCACCATTATTAGGCAAATATTGTTCGTTTATTGGTTGCGATGTTGCGGGTATTATGGCAATGGGGAGACAAGTATAGGTAGCAGTCACGTTTCGCAAACCTTTCTGCCGCGACGTTGACGCTGGTAATGGGTGATCGGTTAAACAGTCATCGGCCTTAGAAAGTGAACCAACTACGACCTTTTTCTTAACGTAGACAATATGGAAATCGCGACCGATCGCTGCTATCACGTCGAATGGCAATTACTTTCGACAAAAGTTCTATCGGCAGCACGTCGTATTCCAAACAATTATCTATATCTGCAGGGTCAATTTATTTAACGGATTAATTCCGCATGCTGTTTGGATGCAGCCATATCGAATCGATTCGTGCGATATTAGTGGATAGATGCTGTAAAATTAATCGGTGTGCCCACCTTTAAATCTCAACTAGTACCATTGCATCGTAGTTGACCACAACACCTTTGATTTCTTTTCTTATTAATCGTTTGAATTCTACCGCAGCAGAATATTCCATTGGATCGATCGCTTAAGAATTTTGCGATCTCTGTGAAATATATAACTATATAAACATAAATATATAACTTGTACTAAATATCTTGTACGTTTCCAAATTTGTTGCAAACTTTAACAACGATAATCGGATCTTATTTCATTACTAATGAGATGTCAAAGTGTTGCACGTAATACACAACGGATGTATTGTATATAGCAAATGTTAGAAATTACATAATTTGTTACGCATTATTATCATTTATCTACTGTTAAGTATTTTTATTATTATTATTATTATTTATTATCAAATATAAAAACATAACAAATATTGCATATATATATATATATATATATATATATATATATAGGAGGTTTCTGTAAGTGAATTTAAATATGCCTGTGAGCTATTATCTTGTTCGTCTTGCTCGAATCGCATTTGATTTTCATTGCCACGATCACGATGCTTAAAAGTGGCCAGCGGTCTGCTGGTGCGTACGTGGCTTAATGTTACTTTTCATCGTTCGGCACGTCGCACGTCGATCGAGTACGGTTGTTACAGCGACCACGCACCTGCACGCCATTGCGTACACGCCTGACACGCTTCGATGTACATACTTACATAGCTTGCGATGCGCGCAGGTGCCTCTAGAGAGACGTCCGAACGAGCAACGGGACGACGCGAGACGCTATCGGCGTCGACGTTACTCGTAGCTCCGCGACCTTCGTGATATGCGAGCAGTAATCTTAATCAGAATCGAACGTCCCGTGGGGAAATTTATTTCTCCGTGGAAGGTTAAACGGCTTGCATCAGCGCGCAAACATCAGTCTCTATTTTTATTAGACAAATTTCATTTATTAGAGGAATCGTAGCTTCGTAGATTATATCGTAGTTCGTCGACGAGCGGCGGTCTTGCTACGTTCAAACGACTTTACAAGTATGTATCGCGTTTCGTTTTCCTATCCTATCCGCTTATTTCACTATAAATATACTGAAATATTCTCTTTCAGCTGTTAAATAGCATTGCAATTAGAAAATCAACAAAAATGGATTTCCCATGCTTTGCCTGCCTCACTTTTATAGGTAAATTAACGGATTAATTACTACGATTGGATTGCGGATTACGGATTTATGTAAAATTTATTTAGATCCTACTTCTTTATCTGCATTCATGACTGTACGTAATAAGCCGAATACGGATATTATCTTCTTATGCAAACAACTCGTTACAAGCTTTAATTATTTATTAATATGATTTGAGGAAACGAATAGTGTAATTAAATTTAACACGGTTTGCGTTCTTACATATCTAATCTTATTTTATCACGTCCTTTTACGTGCATTCTCCTACATATATAAACTATATGTAGCGCCACAAATGAGCGAACGCTTTACTTTTGAGCAATACTTGTTTTACCGATGGCGGGTGTCGAAATTTGACAAATTCGCACGATCATCGATCATCATAGTTGCCCAAAAATGGAAGAATTCTCTGTAATGACGAGGACTAACAGCTATTGGAACATCAAAGCTCATCGTTACCGATGGAGTACAAAATCGAGCCTTGTCAGTCCATCGTGAATTGTGTCATACAGTTTCATGCGTATTTTTGCCCCATGTCGACGACACGCAGCATTGCTCCAAGCCTGAATATTAGGCAATCTAACGCGTCCAAGGCTAGCCGAGCCTTGAGCCGCCTTTCCAAGTGTTTCACTAACTCGACCATTCGCTCGATCGCGACGGTTTGATCCGAGTCTCTTAACGATTAGATCTTGCATCGCTCTTCTGTTTGTCCAGGTGTGTGTCACCCTCCAGAAACAAAGCGTCTTTCTTTCTTCGCATTACATTTTAGAACTGTCAACGCAAATTACACGACAACATCGATTACTACGCTTCTTATTGAAACGATTTACGAAGAAACGATATGCATATCTACACTATCGTGCACAAGAGTTTGGGGCTGCTATCGCTCCTAATAAATATTCATTATTTCTGGTCTTTAATAACATTTTTTTCCATTTAATTGTCAAAAGATTTTGATCGTATTTTGATCGTAAAAGAAATCCAAGTTACCTTCTGGTTGAATAGGTTATTTCAACAATTTTCAGCTGATGGTACTTCTTATTGATGGTTTCCTTTTATTTTTAATATATTTTTACAATTTTGATATATAAATCTTTTATATATTACGAGCAAGTAATATCTTCCCGATATACTTGTAAGTAAATAGATACTTACGATACTATAGAGGCGATGATTCGAACAGCATAGGTAATTGTATACCAATAAAATGCGACATTACATCGATGCGATAAGCGAAACAAAGTATTTAAAAGGGGTTATTTAATGTCAAAGTCACTCGCCAATGAAGACAAACTATTAGGTTTAGCCTAATCTATTAATAAGCACCTAATCTAAGCACCGGACCTTATCTATTTTCCTAGACTTGGAAATCAGTTTTCCTACATTCTGCCCTAATTTTCACAGCACGCAGTAGTCTTGGGTAAAGCTATAAAGTACGTACCGCTTTTAAAATAAAAATATGTATATCTTTCGATATCTCCTTCTCTTTTCCTTCGCGTTATATTAAATTGTCGTTACTCTTCAAAGCTGCATCGTACTTACGAAAGAACGTAATAGAATGTAATAGGAAATAGTGGTTTTTTAAAGTCTTATTTGTGTGACAAAACGGCGCCCCACTTTTTGCTACTCTTAATGAAATATAAAGTAATATTTCACGAGATTATCACCTTATCTTCTCGCTCATCTCTCTCTCTTATTATTTCTCCCCTTGCTTATTTACTTATTTCTTCCTTACCTCGTAATATAGTCTTCATAATTTATCGAAGGGATGGGTGGTAGCTGGTCGATCTGTATTTAACTTTCCTCGATATCAAGGCGACAAAACACGTCCGCTCGTATTATTCCTTTCCTGAGTTTGTTCATCGCGATTCCGATCTGCGGCTCTCTGCTCGCGGGACCAGTTTTTCTTTGTCCGGTTAAGGACCGGTCGTCTCATACTCGTTGGTTTATGTAGCTAGAGAGGCTCGATTGTTTTACCTGGTCCAACTGGAAAGCACGATAATTGCTGTTTCGAATGAAATGGCAAGAAACAAAGAGTTTCGTCAGAGATTCGACGGATGGTCCTCGACCTCGGACACGTTGCCCGGTATTTTGCAAGAAACAACTTCTTCTTCTTCTTCTTCTTCTTCTCCTCTTCTCTATTTTTCCGATGCGTTCGCTTTTGCCGCTAGTTCTTCGACTTTCTCGTATCGCGTTCTTCCAGGCATAATTATTCGCAACATGTCACGTTACGTTCCGTGCCGGTCAAACGGTCTAATTTCCTCAAGGAAGTGTAGTAATTGACGAATGTTTTTGCAGTTTGAGCGATCGTTTTTGAATTTTAACTTTAATTTCTATTTTTCACGGCCAGTCGAACCTTTGTTGCTGTACGTTGGAACACGCGTCGCCAGTTTTATCGTCACATTCGTCGTAAAGTGGAAGTTTATTTTTTGAAATTAAGCAAGAGTGACTAATTTGGCGCGATCTATTTTCAGTCGGGAGACTACTATCTATTTTCTTTCTATCGTGTCTTCCGGAAGGTCATGCGCGTTAAAGGAGTTTTTATCTGTTCCGATGGTATAACAAAGTGCAATATTTTAACGTGTTTACGACTAATACATTAATTTCGGATACAAGGCTAAAGAAAATTGTCGCATAAAGATAATAATTTCAATTACTAGTAAAACTTGATTTTTACAAGGAGTTTAGAAAAATTAGTACAGACGCGTTAAAGGCTATTCAAGGTATTAAGAAGAAGGAAAAACTTTCGGTTATAGAATTCTGTAGTTAAAAGTTATTGAAATTTACGAATAGATAAATTAAACGTACTACCATGTTCTTTACATAAAGAATTCATTAAGAAAGATAACGCAGTTACGTGGTTGCGGTTTACGGTGACTTGTTACGTCGATAAATATCAAAAATATATACATCGTATAGCTCGAACTGTACCCTAAAATTATCACAACCACAGTTTACATTCAATTACTTACTGACCATTTTATACAAATAATACGATGCAAAATCTACATATTCCATTTGAGAGTAAATTAGAACGTACGTACATGCTCGAGATACTATGAAACTCGAAAAATTACAAATTACTCGAAATTATCTCCGTATATAGCGCCGATTGATCATCGCGAGAAATATTTTACATAAGAGCCGAATACTTTCTTCATATTATTATTATTCGTATTATTACTACGGAAATCTTCACGTTTCTATTAACAGCTTCAAGCTCTAAGAAGAACGTGTGTGAAAATTTAAGTAAATTTATTATCTTTGACGGTCCCATTCCAGAGTAATCCTACATCCTCGGGGGAACAAGAAACTTCGTTTCCCGACCAAAAGTACGCAGAATCGCGAGAAGCAAAGAAAGAGCAAGTCGAAAACGACATTTCGTCTGGTCGACAAAACAATGTAATTAGCTTCTTGCACGATTTCCATCTTCTTTTTCCATAATTGTCGGCAATTCGTTCGCCTACCACGCGGTCACGAGGACGAATGTCCCTTGCTCGAATTATGTAACGTCGCACTTTCGTCGTCGGGTGCCTCTTATGTCGGTAGGCTTTCAACGTCACAGCGTGCAGTAACGCGTCGATTACATGCATGTATTTTTTTCTCTCCTCTTCTGGTTTTCAAAGCAAACTTCGTTCCACATAAACGGAACGGTAACCTTGTCGCCGTGGTAATCGCGATGCGAGTAAAACCGGAAATTAGGTAACGAGGAAAGAAACTTTTCTACTTTGTTACCGCTTCTTGGAAGAAAAAAATCTAATACAGTTTCTCGCTGGGTTACCTACGAAATGTTTCTTCGTTTTATTGCCCGTATTTCCACCGTACTGGTATCGTAACCGCACGATTCTGCAATGCTGCTTTCGCGTATTGTTTTTGCATGTTTGTTTATCTGGAAATGCCGCAGAAATTGTATTTACTCCGTGTTGGTGAACCGTAACCGACCGCGTTGAATAAACGACGATTTTGGTAATTATTTGCGCGTTATTGGACACGCGTAAACGTAGTTTTCAACGACCTGCGCGTTTGTTTCGACTCGATGTTGCAAAATAAGATAAAAATGTGGTACGACAGAAATTTTGTTTCTCAGATCTGTGAATAGAGATAACGTAAACTGGAGCTTCAAGAAGTTCAAAAATATCGTACTTGTGTACGTGCGTTTGCAAGAAAAAGATCTTTCCTTATATCCGCAACGTGACAAAATTATGCAACGTTTGTAACAACAACAACAACAACAACAACAATCGTTAGAAATTATTCAACCGAGGTAATATGGAGTAATCGATTCTTGCATAGAAAGTTTTCTTCGGTACAATAGTGGTTAATAATCTATTACGATTTATTAACTCAAAGAGAAAGTTTCGAGATATCGCAATACCAATGATCCATAGTGAATGGCGTAACAAGCATAGGGGGCAGAGAGCGGGGGGAGGGGGGCGGAGGCTCTTGGGGCTTTCACCCTGCCAAATATTCGTAAGACGTTTTTGGTAACGACAATAATATCGATCGACATAAAGGTAAGTTAATAATTTCGAGTTTATTAAACGTAACAATAATAGCGAATATCTGAGATTCACTTTGTCATTACATACAAACTTGTACCCGTAATAATTTGTAGGATTTTACGCTTTAATAATCGCGTAAATTGATATATAATTGCTTAACGTTGTGTTAAGACGCAGAGAAAGATGAAGCGTCGAGAAATCTCCGGCTTGATGAATTAAAAAGTAAAGAAAATGTATGATTTTGCAAAAGTTATTTTTGAAAATTTACGTTAGAATTTACAATAAATTTGACTACCGGCAACGAATTGAAAAATTATAAAAAGTAGAATTGCGATCGGTTTGGCTTCTTAAGAGACTGAAATATTAGTAAACGCAGACAACTTTGGATTCTTTGGTGCTATTTATGAAACGATATAGATATCAGAAAACAGTGATAAATGTGCTACAAAATAGCAAGATGCCGTTTAATCGCAAAATGTCAAAAAAGGCTATCGTGTGAAACGTTAGAAACAAAGATGAATTTCTATTTGACGACAGAATTTCTTTCAGCTCGGAGCAAGCAGTTTCGCAACGACAGTAAACAGAGGTAGTTGATAATTTAGAAATCTCCGGCGTTAGGTGTCCTTGAAGCGTGCCCTTACGCGAAAATCGACCATGGCGGAGTCAGTCGGAATAAATCGGAAGAGGATAAATCGCGACTATTACGCGCGCGTGTTTCACGATCGGAAAGGGATACTGCGTTGGAAAAATCACGGCTCAATGTAATATTATCGTTATATTAATATTTCGTAACATCCCTCCGCGTACTGTCCAGCCTGGTGCCTGGTCTCTGCCATTGAAAAATTTATCGTTTCACCAAGAAAGATTTTTCTGAATCGAACGATTAAATTTCTTTAATTCCTTTTAAAAGTACTTTAGAAGTAGAATAATAATTATATCGATACGTAAGTGTATAAGTAATTTGGCGATAAAATTTTGGCGTTTCCAGTTTCTTTGGCAACATGGTTTCAGATACACAAAATTCGATAGGTATACACGTAGGCTTAGGTAGTTGCAAAAAGACATAGAACGCGTGCGTACGCGAATCAAAATTCAAGGAGAATTTCAGAGTCGAGGCATATGTATAATATCGTCGCACGCTGGGCTCACGCTCCGTAACAATGCCCCAACTTTCTCCGTCACTTTCATTTTCGTTGGTCGGTTGGTTGGCTCTCTCGCTTCTCTCTCGCTTGGATTAGGAAATAGTGCGTACCCCTCCACATTTTACCCGGCTCTGGCCCACCTCTTTCTCCTTCGTGTCTGTTTCTCGCGCCGTCTTTTTCCTTTCTCCCCCACTGCTCCTATCTCCCACTCTTGGTTTCTCTTTCGGGGCCTTCGTACCGTTTCCGGTCGGCTCCCGCGATTTTAGAAAGGGCCTCCTGCCAACCAGCAGCCCGTATGGTACCTTTACGCTCTTTGGAGAACACCGATCAACGCACGAGCCTCTGTGACCGCGGCCTCTTTTTATCCACTTTTATCCACCACAAAATATATCATTCACTTTCCGTATCGTTACGCGTTCTTTCTTTCTACGATATTTTTAGACCTTTGATGAACGTGTCTCTCGCAGGGATCGCGACTGTTGTAATCCAAATTGAGAAAGTCACGGTACAACAATTCATGTCCTAGTTTAAACGATTTTCATTACGAATAACAACCGTTATAAATACAAACGGTTAAAATCCCTATGGTTGTTGAAACATTTTTTGGTTAGTGGTACCCAACCAATTCATTTTGATTATCGGTAATTGTTATCAGTAACGAAACTACCTTGACAATTGTCAATAACAATAATCATTATCGAGGGCGAAATCATTTTCTAGTATTACCTTCGGCCATCGTTAATTTTTAGTAATTTTCTTCTTATTATCCGTCACCGAAAGATAGAATCTCCTTTAGACGTGGAATATCCATTAATCGAATTCCTACTTCCAAACATTGTACTATAGTTTCAACGTCGATAATCAGGTTATTAGCAGCGGGGTTCCGCGTGTTTGGCTCTTAGATATCTATAGTATAGGTTTCAATCGATTAGAAATTTGTCATATAAACTCTACGCTTTATTATCCATTGTTCGAATAGCGCGGTTGCTTTTTTATTTTAATACGCAACGGGTTTTATACTTTGCGCGTTGAAATTGAAATTGAAATGAAATGAAAGATTTAACGTAATTAAAAGAGGAAACGCGTAATACGATATCAAGCGTCGAAACGAAACGAAAGATACCTTGAAACCTAATTTGGAATCTTAATACCTTAACTTAAATTTCCTGGAAAAGAAGTTGAATCCAGTTCACATGGAAGATTCTGGTTAGAATCTGAGTTACGGTAAATATACGAAGAAAGAAGGTGATATTCATTGAAACAGTCATCAGGGAACGGGACGAGTATAGATGAAAGAAAATTTTAATTTAACTCATATTAAACATACGAATTGGTCATGATAGCAGATTTCGAACGAGATAACAGATAAATTTAGTAATTTCCGATGTTTAATCAGTTTTAAATAAAGTATATATATAAGAATAAAGTTATACAACGTTTCCAAGTGTTTCAAGTGGTAGGTACTTTTGCTTCGTTAGAAATTTAACATATTTGTACATTGAATCGTAAAAGACGATTAACGCGTTGCACATTGACTTGTGAGTGGACAAAATACGCAACGATAGGTGAACGGGATAAATAAACAACGCACTAACATTTTTTTTTTTTTTTTTTTTTTTAACACGTATATTTCACTTTCCGTTGAAAAATAATGCCGTAAATCGTCGTAGGAAATAATAGAATCTGCACAAATCAACTCACTCGGCGCACCACTATTATTCGCTAGAGATATTTACAGTAACTGGAACTGTCTCATGATTGAGGTCTTTGGTTGCGTTCAGGGGGAGGCGGAATCGAAAGGAGGGCGTTTCGACCTTCTGCTCCGCCGATTTCCTCTTCGGGAACCCTCGTGGAAATTAGAGAAAGAGAGGGTGGACAACGTTCACGTGGAGACACGAGGCTTTCTTTTCATTGTACAGAGATAGCGAAAAAGTGTGCAGCGCTAGTCTACCCTGTTCCTCCATTGATAAAATAAGACATCGAGGAAGTTACGATTACCGGATACATCATAGTGACGACGATTTCGTAAAATAAATCGACTTTAGGACGTCGTAATAAATAGTAGCGAGCAATAGTTACTTTAAATAGTAATATTAATTAGTAGTAGTGAAATGCTCGTAGGCAATAGTTACGAAGAGAGATGGTAGATTCAGCTTTTTATAATGCGTCGAAGAGGTATAGTCGAAAAACGGGGCTGGGAGAAAGGGACGAGAAAGAGAGAGTGCGATAAAGTTAATGGTCGTAGTCAGGAACATGCGACATTTACACATCGAGTACATTTAAACGTGTGTGTTACGTCATCTCGCGTCTTATTATGAATTTTCCGCCGCAATTATCGCTGTCGCTTCGATGGTTTTAAAGAAACCCAACAACAACTTTCCTCTTTCCTACGCAGCGAATTAAATATATCTCTTCTCGCTCTTGTCCATCGACTTATAAATTAAATGTTATCCTGTATGTAAATTACTTTATGACTAGACACGTAAAGCACAAAAGTGGATCGTTGATTTTCAACATTGAATCGACGATGCTAGATTATCGAAGCGACGTCGAACGACATATATTTTCGGAATAAAATGCCTCTTTCGATAAGCTCGTGACTAAGGTCGACATATTATTAAACAATTAGACTAGAAAAGACTAGAAAATAGCTTTTTATCCTTAAATATATGTGTGTTTGGTATCTTTAGTACCTAAAGACGTATACGTATATCTTTTCGAATAAAAATATCCTACCAATTTCCGTCGAAATATCTTACGCTTGAAGAATAGGACTTGACAGTGATCGATGCACGCAGAGCGCGTTTCGTTCAATAAACGATTCGTAATTACACGATGAACGTATTAAACGCTAGTTTCAAATAATCCTTTGCGATTTCCCATTCGGATTTACCAGCGCATCGCCTATCGATTCATCGATCGGCTGGAAATTTAATCGGCTAGTAAAACACGAGTCTTCGAACGTAACTTGCCGTTTGTTAAACGCCAAGATGTTTTCACCACGAGATTTACGGTACACTTGTCACGAGGTTGGAGCACACACGTGTCAAATGATAAAACTAGAGAAAAGTATCGCGGAGACAAAACGGTGACAAGTGTCCGCTTCGATTAATATAATAGAACAGACTGGACGAATGGCGGGAAGAATAAGCCGGACCGCAAACAGTTAAATGCTCAGCGAAAACCACGACATTGCGACTTGTTTGACATGCTGCATAATTTGTGCAATCCGACGCGAGACGTGGATATTTGAAGTGACTTGCGCGGTGTGGCTAATAGGTACATAACTACAAGTACGTATAGTTCGACCGCCCATTTACGTAACAGTATATGCCTATCGAAGGTCAGACACGACAATTAGATTCCTACGCGTCCCGAGCTTTGCTTTTGCTCCCTCCGTCGTTCCGGTTACGATTATATGAAAGTTTCGCAATCGCGATACTTAACGAATATAATCGCGATCCCGCGCACTCGGACGACGCAAGCGCTTCTTCAAAGGAATCGAGAGGATTCATCGAAATCAACGGTTCCATGTTCCCAAATTGTTTTGCCTTATCCATCGAGACAGGGAATAGTAGCGATACCATGCTATTCGGACAAATATTGTTTTATAGAATTAAGTAGCGATTAAAAAACATTCTAATAGGACAAAGAAAACGCACGAGATTGATTTTTGTTTGAAATATATAAATACAACGAGCTTTCAGTATTTTTTAAATATGCCCCGCTGTAGATGGTAAGTCGCTTCTTTTCATTCGTCAAGGATCGATGTTGCAACCGATAATAGAATAGAATCGAATAGAATAGAATAGAATAGAATAGAATAGAATAGAATAGTATAACAGTAGAGTAATTGTTAATAAATTCGCACTGACGATCTTTCTGATAAATTTCTCTACAAAGATGACTGCAACCAAAGATAATGCCGAAACTTCGCAACAAACGCATCGCAAACCTCTCGAGCCTCTTATTAGGTTCATGGAACGTTAAACGTCCTTGTCCAAATAGAATCATCTCGATACTGTTTCGTGTCTAAACGGATAATATAAACAATCACAAATTACATACGAAAATGCATGTAACGTTAGTTTTATAACTCTCCGCGTGATAGGCCTCGATCTTTTTTTACGCAATACGACACATTCGCATATTTGTGCTTGGATTGTCGCATCATCATCAAGCTTTTCAGAAAATACATTCGTGATACTGAGTTTATTTCAATTTTTACTAAATTATTCGTATTACGTACTTGGTACGAGGGAAATTATGTTTACGAGGTTGTGTTTAGGAATCTGAGTGAAATTATTTGTAAATGTTCGCACGTTTGCGAAAGTTTTAATAATCGGAATAATTTCCCGGAAAATGCGTTAGCAAGAGGCGATATACTGTATTCTTGCCTGTGTTCTGTCTCCCCTCTTGCTGCAAACTTTCCCCTTTTCCAGCTCGATGCATTATTTATAAAATCGTTGCAAGCAAATATTTTTCAGGTTAACGATACCGCACAGGTAGCTATACATGCGCAGATAACTTCATTTATAGGTTGCCAAAACTCTAGAGCTGTTTTTATTATTCCGTATGAAGAGTATATTTTTGTGTAATCCAATATCGTAATATTATACCATAGTCGATATCGCGAATGTACTTGCGAAAAGACACTTGAGAAGAACGCAAGACTTTGTACTCTTTGCTTTGAAATTTGCTAGAAGAATTTTGCACGAGTAGCTGAACAGTCAAATATTGACGCGAATAAAAGCGTTTGAAAATGTCTAAGAAAATAGTCATTCGGTTAGTTTCGACCTCGCGAGGTAGCAGTTTCGCACATTTTGATCGAATACAATTTTGATTATAGAGATTTTTGGCTCAGCGCTCGATTCGACGAGACCGTTTAAGTTTCACGGAACATTTTCTCCCAAGTTGGGCAAGTGAAAATGGTTGTGATATTTTCATAACGTGCTCCGAGATCATGGAAATGTAGCGACATTGTAAAATTTGGAAAAGAAAGGAACCAAGGAGAACGTTGCGAAAGCGCGCCTGCGAACCGATGATGTAACGCGCACAACGGATAGCGGTGATCGCGAGTTCACAGGCGCCGCGTTTTCTGTCGCGTTATAAAAAAATGTTGCGCGCTTCGAGCTCCTTCTTTTAACTGCTATGGACGGATATATCCGCATCGATCTTTTCATCACCGATCGGGCCGCACTTTGCTTCTTTCTCCGTAATCGAATCGTTTTAATCCGCGGAATCGCATCCCAGTCTTGGTCAACCATTTTCGGTCACCTGTTTCGATTCTCCGGCTGCTCTCCAAACGGAATTTCGAAAACAATGTGGCCCGCCGATACGCGCCAGAGGGAATGTCGAGTACCGTTGCTGACAATCAATAATATGGCCAGTGATTTTCAATTCTGTACGATTGCAAATGGGCAGTGATTTTCAATTCCATACGATTGCATCTCCACTTTCGAGTCTCGTCTTTTTTTCTTTCCTTTTTTTAATGAAAAACCACGCCCTTCTGGGCGGTGTTGGTTACTTTCAAAAAATTCGTCATTCATCGCCGAGCTATCTTTATCGTGAGTCTCTCTCTCGATGAGTCTTCGTTTTGATTCCCGCTCACGTTGAATCCTCTTTCTTGCGTTCAGAACTCTCGCGAGGGACGTTGACGGAAAGGTTCCGCGACGTGATTCGAACATATCATTCCAGAATGCTTTGCTGTTTCAAGGAACATCGTGAGACGTTCGCGTATAAATATTTTAAACGAAGCCGCCCAGGGCATCGTGAAAGTCTTGTAGATAGGCGAGAAGTTGAGGCATGGTCGGCCGGTCTCTCGAAAGGCCTAACCAACAGACGGCCATTACGGCGAAAAATTCGTCCGGGCATGGCCTCGGCTGGGCCAGTCGATAACCATCTCGAAGACACGCCATCATTTCGAAAGGATCCACCTCGACGTACGGTTGCTGGCCCATCGTCGCCAATTCCCACAGGAACACTCCGAACGACCACTTGCAAAAAGAAAAGAAAAGAAAATGAATAATTACTCGTCATGTTTGATAAGAGTTCGCTTACGTTCACGTCACGTAATTACTCGTATAATGTTTTTTCCAGTGTTCATAATTTTTATTAATCAAACGAACGATATAACGTTTACCACTTTCTTACCGCGATCTCATCAAATCCGCGATTCTCGATAAAATGTTTCTCTTTATTAAAATTCGAAACTACCGAATTCCTCGTTATTTAATAATCTTATCCATTTTGTCCATTTGTATGTCTTTATAGCCGTAATAGCTTCTTTCAACGTAAAAAACGCTCTTCGATAATGTCAGTTGAAAATGATTTACTTTGTTACAAGTATCTACTTTCATATTTTATGTATCAGTGTGATAATATCGTAACAAAAGTTACAACGTGCGTTATATATGTATCTTTCACGAAGTATAAGCAAATTTAAATAGGTAACTATTTATGGAGTCGCTTCTCATTTAAATAAATTTCCTTTCTACGTTTTAAAGAATCTTTTTTCCTCAAAGAACCGATCCATTGGATACGAAATATTTTTTTGTTTCCTGTTTCGTTCGAAAACGCGTCATAATTTAACCTGTCGCAGCACGGATACAAATTCGACTAAAGTTTGTTTTAATATACCTAAGTAATTTTTTTTTTAATTCATTACTCATTCACAATCGAATCAACCTGCGTGTACGATAGAACTCCGTTTATACGAGTTAGTCGAAACATAATGCGAGAGAACAAATAATTTACATAATTCCGATTCGTGCGATAAAAATCAATCGATTCTCTCCATCGGCTATGATCAGAGCATGTACTTTAATACAAATATTTGGATCATCAAACTACAACACTACGCTACAATGATAATTCCATGCTTCATAATCATCATACTTGCGTATAATGGGAATATCAAGAGCCGATTAAATTGGTTTTTGAGAGCCGATACGCCAGCGATTTTCAACTAGAGTGCCGTGAGAATTTTTCAAGTACAAAAACGACTATCCTGAACCAAATATATTATACTTCTTGTAATTTTAGTTGCCTTTCTGTTGACTTTCGGTAACCGGTTTATACGTGCCACGAGATGAATAAAGTTAATATATAATGAGATATAATACATACGAATAAAATAAAGTATAACGCGATGATAAGACCGACGTTTGTAATTGTCTATAGACTCGTCTTGTTGCTTGAAATGTTCTCTACGTTCAGATTCTTGATTTCTGAATTAAAAGTCAAATTCAGAGATTAGATCCTTCTAAATTAATAGAAAGGCGTCTGACGTTAATATACGTAATAACGTTTTACTTGAAAATGTGTTATAATAATATACGTATGTGTATAGTATATTAATAGTAATAAATAGTAAAAATAATCTTCCAATAGATAATTTAAATGTATATAGTCTACTGATTTTATTAGAAAATTCAGTCGTCCATTATCGTCAGGGAGTGGTACAGCTTCAAAAGTTTATTGGAATTCAGTACGAATTATGGTCCGTACCACGTCCGTCGCCGTGCTATACTGATTGTGCTGGAGAGTCTCCAAGGCCATCCAACGAATGGGTCTGTTCTCGTTATCACCGAGACAATGGTAATCCTGAGGGAAGAGATCTCGCGCCAAAGCCGTATCAGCTAATCGCACGCGAAGACTGCTTGGCTCGATCAAACAGTTTCTGGCAGCGATATCCCTGGAAACATATTGTCGATTATACAGGATGTTGCAAACAGCCTTCTTTCCAGCCAAACTTTGCGTCAGCATGTTCAACGGTATAAATGCTACAGATACGAGAAAGCTATTAACACGGGATGATTTGGAAGCCGTAACATAGACAGAAAAAATGTAGTTTCTCGCGTAATTTTTACGATAGGCTCTTTCTGTGCCATGATTTTCAAATCACCTTGTACAAATATAGGTTGTTTTAACCAAACATAAGTTTCATCGACATAATTTTAACACAAATTGAAACGAAGGATTAAAGCACGTCACTTTAATCTCTTCGGGGATAAGTTTACCAAACACATTTATTTCCTATTCTTTAGTTATTTGATCGAGATAGATAATTTCGGACAATCTGGTAAATTGGCCTGCTATTACAATTTATTACAATTTTTATTCACGCATTATCTTTCAAGCTTCGAACATACAATCGATTAACTACAAACATATTTACGCATTCGTCCATCTTATGAAAACAGTACTTTATAATTCCATTTGAGAAGCAGATCTCATTTACACGTTGTTTGCATAATTTACACCTACTGGCAACGAGTGGTATTTGCGTATCTTAGTCACTCTCTGTGACAGCAATTCAGTTCACATTCTAATCAATCTACCGAACAGAGAAATATGTAGATGCAATCACCTGTGCAAGAGCCCTCGACCGTGCAAGAATGCCCCTGCTCTAGCAACCTGCGCGCCAACGTGCACCAAGTCCCTGGTCCCAGGATGATGGTTTCCGTCGGTAAGGTACAACTTCAAATTCAACTCGCCTGGCGAACTCGTGTACGCCAATAACGGGCAAGAACTATCCAGGCAGGCGGCGGCGAGCGAAGCTATGTTTGCGTGCGCTAATCCTGCCAGCTGCGAGCCCTCGACCACCAACAAAGAGGCTTGATAAGCCGATGCCACTTCTAAAATGATTAACATCTCTTATTAATTCCTGCAGCAATTTCCGTTATCCTTCGTGTTATCGTTAACGCGTTTGAAAGTTGTAAAATTTAGGCTATAAGATATTAAACAATTTACAACAATTACGATCTTCCGATTATTTTTGTCGCCTTTAACCTATTTAGTTAGTTAGTCCTATTGGACGTATTCATTCCGTAACGGATTTTATTGAAATATTTTCCTCGTTTCGTTTCATCGTTTCCTTCTTTTCTTTCGTTTTACGAATCTGCGGCAGATACATGATTTTCTACCTTATCGCACGTCGCTAGCCTAGAGTAGTACAACTTGCGTTCAAATTTCAACACCTGTACGCATAATTGAAAATAATATTATCGAATAATATTTTCAATTTTTCGTACCGATGTTGATAAAGTTGTTCAACGAAGTACGTTAAACATATGCATATAAATCACCTGGCGATATTTGATACTTTGACATACAAATGGTAAGCAAAGCAAAATGTTTTTCCCCTCATCGAATTGCATACATTAGATTTAAAAACCTGACACACTTAATTACACATTCAAAGATAAACATATGAAACAACATCTTTTTCTTATGAAATTACGTTTTTCTACGCAGTGTAACTGCAACATTTTATTCGATTGTAATTAACATATTTATCAAAATAATCTATGAATACATTAGCAAATCGTAAGTTACTTAAATATGTATTATAAGGAGGAGTTTTCAAAGTAAAAAATCCTTCATCATGAACTTTATTAACATCGTGTTGGTTGATAGAATGACACATTCTCGAATATGTCTGATCGTAAAAGGTTCGAGCATCGAGCCCTTGCAACCTACTTATGTACTTGCGAAACGTTTCAAGAGATTTGTAAAGGTGTTCCAATTAATTTAAAAAGTTAAGAAGAACAAATATTTTGCACGATATCGATTTGTTTCGTAAAAACATCAAAACGACTCTCTTGCTATTCCTAAAGCGACGAGTCGTTACTATTCCTAAAGCCTGATATCACGCTACTCTCCAACACGATACTAATACATCGATACCTGTGACTGTCTTTATGATGACTTCTTGTTCACGGCCGACCAATTCCAAGGTACCTTTGTAGACGCGTCCGAAGGTGCCCTCCTGTACGAGATTGCGACAGTAGAGCGCAGACCTCGATACCGCGAGTGCCCTAGCCTTCTCGCAAGGATCGGTCGACTATAAATTAACAGACAGGACACGAAGGTATTAAGCCTGATGCGCACAGACACCAAAGAGATTCCTAAACAATTTGCAACCGTTCTCGGCGTCTCTCGATCGCGTCACACGGCGTCTGCATAATTCATCACAGAACAAAATCCCTTCGCGGGGGAACTCATTAAAAAAGCATTTGTCGCCTGTAACAGGATACGAAAGAGGTCGCGAAGTCCCCGAAGGACAAGAAGAATGGCAAGAAGAAAAAAAGAGGAGGACCAGCTTCCCTTCGCTCCCTCCCCTCTACCCCCATTCCCCCCTCCCCCTCCCCCCACGTCCGGCCGTGTCATCGTTATATCGTCGTTTCCATCGTAGCCACATTCCCCTTTGTTCCTCGACGGTTTTCCAGCGGTTCCTGCGTTGCGAAGCGTAGGACAGCTCCGACGGGGAGCAAACAGGGCTGCAGGGAGACCGGTTATTCATTAATTTCAATTTTCCGGAGTTTTGCCTTCGGCCCCTCCCATTCCATTTGCACGCGTCTACGCGTGCACCGAGCTTTGTACGTGTACGTGCGAGACTAGCGACACTAGCGAGAAAGAAAGAGGCAGAAGACGATGGAAAACCAGCTCTGAAAAGCATTGGCGGCGTGCAAATTACCGGAGGGCGTGCCCGATTTGAAAAGTAACGCGATGACCAAGTTGAAAAGAAAGATTCCCCGAGCCGGAGAAAGGATGTCGCGGTCGAGATCATTCGTCGAAACTTCGGCGACAACGTTCGACGAGGATACGGCCGGCTAATATCACGACTTACCGTGCTCTGTAATTCTTATCCGACGCGACGACCGAAAAAAGATCTACTTCGAGCTAGCTTCTTTCTTCCGCTTTGTCCGCTGGTTTTCATTACCGCGTTTCGTTCCGCTCGTCGGTTTCATTCTCTCTTCTCCTCTCCCCGGTTTCAGTTTCTCCCTTCCTAATTTTCTTTATCGCTCTTTCTCTTTTTTCTTTTCTTTTTGACGCGAGAGAATTCTTGCCCTGCTCGTTTTTCGCTTCTACTCTCTCTCTTTTCCGTTTGTTAATGAAAACGCAATGAGACAATTTAAAATCGGCCAGCGAGCATGCCGGGAGGCTTATAAAGGACCGTCGCGGAGTTCGAAGCGTGGAATTTGGAACGCGGAATAAGCTTATAAATATAAATAGAAACGAGAAGCGCACCTTTGTTTAACTGATAATCGCAACGCGAAGCGACACCGCCCGGCGCGGTGCGGTGCGGAGAGAGAGAGAGAAAGAGAGGGAGGTTTTCCGGTAGTTGGCGGGACGCAATAATTTCGTTATTATGGAAAGCAAAGCGGATGCTTCCATGTTGCTTTCGCCATGGTTTAAACGCGATAGCCGACACCGCTGCTAGGCACTTTTAATTATATTGTTTGCAACCAGTAACGAGGTTTTCTATGGCGAAGTGAATTACGCCCGAATGCGCCGCGTGCTATAAAAATAAGACGCTAATGATGTTATCAAATGCTTCGCGTTATTCGCCGATATAACGCAGCAGTGATTAGATTATTAGAGCACTTTACGTGCAAGTTACGCTTTTGTAGTTTAATGCTATGACGCAGGCTTTATCAAACCGCGTAGGAAATCGGCTATAATGCATGGTCTCTGTTTCAAAGTTCTGCTTAATTTGTTCCACGTTTTCCTTTGTGCGTTTATAAAAAGTGTTAAATACACCGATTCGCCATAGTATTATATCACTGTCATATACGTACACGTGTACGCCATAATTGGCCACAAGTATGCTATATGTAATATTAAAGGTGTGTATATAAGTATGGAAACATACTCGTTGTGTTTATCGGAAAATTCTAAATTCCAACTATTTTAATCGGTATCTCGTATTAGAACGCACATATGATGAGAATTAAATAACAGATTTATGATAAAATAATACTGAAAACATTAGTAGGTATCGCACACCTCCCTCATCGACTCGTTTACTGTGTGGTAAAAACCTTAATATATGCATATGTCAAGGTTGAGGTCACAGAGACTAGATTTCTTTTTCTAAGAATATTTTTACGATATTTTTCCAAATCGCATATCTCAAGAACTAAAAAGAAAAAATTAAGCCGAAAATTCGAAGCTTGCGTTACCTAGGAACGTACCCGTTTACAATCTACGAGAAAATAAATGCAAAGGATCGGTGCTGCGTAAACTTTTATCTACGTGTGACAATGTGATACATTATTAAACAAATAAGTAATAAATAAGAATAAAATGTACGTAGACGATAGGTTATCGTATAATCTTAAGAAGAAGGAAAAATTGTCGTGCGGAATTGAAGTTCCGTAGGAAAGGTGTGTTTTCGTTTGATATCACGTTTCGTATATATCACGAGTATATGCTGGTATTACAATTCGATTGCAAATTGGAAGCAAATATCGTGGGAGAGACAGTGGAAAATGACGCAAACGCGGTAAATGAGATTTCGGGAAACGAGTAATAAATATTATGCCCCGAACGTTGATTATTGTTATTTGTTTCGTGTTCGGCCGCGTGGCGATTGCTTTGCTCATCGCTGAATTGCTCATCGAAGCAAATAAAATTTTTCAATGCTAACAACTACGTCCGACGCATAATTAACAAGCGGCTGCTATTAGTTTGAAAAAACGGATTCGTAATTGCCGCGAGAAACGAATGGGAAGAGGAATTGAACCGGCTGCAAACGTATTTTTTTGTAATGAATGTAGACTGACGAGTCGCTTTTATACAATCACAATCGGTCTATTGATTTAACGGCGCCAGCAGCGAACTTTTTGCTGGACGCGTACGATGCAGCAATTCGATTTATTTATCGAGAGGGTCTCGTCAAACGTCGTCGTTTGTTTCCCGTTGGAGCCACTTTGAAAGCATCGCTTTTAGGCACCGCCTAGCCTCCTCGTCACGAGGGTCGTGTCGGAAACTTTTAATTTCAATCCGGCTAATTAATAATACAGTTTCCGATTTAACTACATTAAACACCGTCGACCATGGGACGAAAGACGATATCGTTCGGTTGGGAATTCGCTAAACCAGAGAATCGATTTATACATCCTATTCGGCGCGTTTAATGGTGACAAGTTTAAGAGCTGACTACGTTGCTCTTTAATTCTCGGCTAGATAGAATTTTATTCGGCAAAGAAACGAAGAAGTAAATCGATAAGAGAGGGGAAAGCGAGAGGATATAAAATTTGAACGACGCGTGAAACGTGTATCTGGTTTAATCGAGTTCGATTTTAGGAATTTCGATATCGCTTGTAAGAGCTGGCAGAATTTATTAACTTGGATAAAACCGAAGTATAGAGTAGCTTTACGACAAATTTACAATTTACGCCAGTGTGTTTAAGTCGTGTTCGACAACTAACGTTCGACGTTAGGTACAAGTACGATATAGATGATGCTATCAAAGCAGTTGGAAGATAAAGCGAATACACTCGACATTTCCTTCTGGCACCGAAAGTTTTCCAACGTTTCTACGTCGTTCGATTATTTTTAAACGGAATAAAAGTTCTTCGTTACACAGAATCCATCTAGAAGCTTCATGAATAACTGCAGGAATTGTTTAAATAATTCAAAGCTTCAATTTCAGTACACGAGTTTACATCAAGAAGCTTGATCGAAGATAAAGCGACGAGAACTTCTTGAGCCAACACTGATCCGAATCGTCGATTCGAGGGCCGACATTTACAATTAAGATACAAAACGTTAAATACGGGCTATCAGCCTATGCATGTTAAGCAGTTTTACCGTAGCTTCGCCGTAATGTAGTTTCGCGCATCATCGACTACAACTATTTTCTTGCCTTTCTTTCGATAACGAAAGAATGGCTATACTCCGCGTCTATCGGGAAAATCGGGAGGAAAACGCATCTGTTCTGAAACCGAAGGTCCCCGGTAAACAGGAACAGTAATGGCTTCTTCAGCAATGGGATCTCAAGCGTATCATTTTACAGGAGGGATAAGACGTTGCTGCATTACATGACTGGCTGAGTTTGAAGAGAGCTCGCGAACGAGCGAACGAGCGAACGAGCGAGCGAGCGAGTAAGCGAGGGAAAGGGTGCGGAATCAGGGCGGAGGATAAGTTTTCCCTAAGGATCGTGGTTACGTACAAATATGTGTTTGTGTGTATGTGTGTGTGTATACTTGTATATTCGCGTCTGAGGTGCGCGTACTTACGTCTGTACGCGTTTGTATAAACACTCCTCTCTTCGTGGTTCTTCGTGTCGGTGACGCACAGTCGCCGGTATAGCAGGAGGGTGGCGTTTCAGACGAGGACACCGAGGGTTCAGGCATACGCGTATACCCGGTAAATTGATCCAAGATCAAAGCCGAAACAATCACAGGACCCACTTGCAGTTTCTCTCTAGCTTCTCTCCGCCTTTCACCCTGATTCACCCCCTTTCTCTGCCTCTCTAACCGCGTGTGTAACCTTCGTCCGCCCCCTTTGCCAACCTCCTCTTTGAATAGCCGAGCACAGGTGGTACCGAGCCGTTTCTTTTTCCCGGGAAATTAATGTAAAACGCTCGTTTCGAGCCGGAAAGTGCCGGCTAGACTTTGTTACGTGAATCGAGCCATGCCCGGCTGCTCTTTCTAAACTCCATTGCATATTTATTCGACATTTTCGCGATCTCTGTTTTTTTCTCCTCCTTCTTCTCCCCGTTCTCCTCCCTTCTATGTTTTCTTTCTTTTCGTTTTAAATACGCACCAAGCGGAAAGGCGAGTCACGTCGAGTTGTTGAAGAGGTTATTATTCTAGCTATTTCGCATTTACGGCATGCTGTGCCCCGTACGTCCACATTTTCATACGTACATACGTTGTTCGTCGATGAATTTGTATCGTGCTATTTTGTTGAAATTGCGGAAATCATGAAATCTTTGTGGAATCTCGCGAAATGTCGTATCGCAAAGTATTCGATTTCTAGTAACCTTGTCTTATGCCTCCTGTTTACAGAAAACTATAATTAGTTCAAGGAATTAGCCTGCTTTTACCGCTTGCACTGAAGTGTATAACAGTACACAGTAGTATAGAAAGAGATAAGAACTACGATAAAATGTGCTAAAATGTGAATTTCTTTCCTAACGATGCCACAATTTTTCGATAAGTCGCTCGAAAAGAAGGGTTCTTATCGAACAAAAGTACATCGTCTCCTTTCACACATCCTTCGATTTATGTACTTGATTCCATTGAAATTTGAATTCTAAGCGATCAAAGAGATCAGCGACTGAAGCGTGCCTGGTCCGAAAGCAACGGCAGAAGCGAATAGAGGGATCGTGTTCTTTAATGGAGAACGCGAGAAGGTGAAAGGGCGAAAAGAAGAAGTCACGACCTCGCCGCGCCCGCACCCGCGCCCGCGCCTCGTCGTCGTCGTTTCACCGCGTCGCCTCTATACGTCTTCTCGAAGCAGGATAAAAATTGTAAATTGTCGATTTATTCGCTTTATTAATTATTCACTCAAGCACCGATGATCGATTACACAGTTACACTCGGTTTCCCTTTGTACTCGCGTTGGCATATAACGAGGGTCTTGTATTTGCATTTATATGGAATTAAGAATTGAAATTAGGCAACGACGATGATGGCTTTTTTTTTTTTTTTTTTTTAAATTAAGAGAATAATATCACAGGGAAATTACGCTTTAATCGTTCGTCAAATCGTACGACTATATGCGTATTGTACGTATACCTTCGATCGTCTTTCGTGTCAATTTGCGTCGATTGCGACAAACAATAAAAAGGCAGTGTGTAGATACATAATCTTGTGGTTGAATGTAACAAATTTCCTTTCTTTAGTTTTAATAACATTTTCTGTCAAGTCAGCCTTTCACAAGGATACATGTTTTCCACATTCCATAGATAAACTGGATCGTTTATGATGAAATATGATTTTTCTAATATTACTTTAAACTCCGAAGAAATCTAAAATACTCTACAGTACTTATCGATATTAATGCATTATATAAGTATTTGTTACATAAAGTGGAAACTTTTCGAATGTTCACGGAGAATTAACTACATATCTTTGCATTGTATCGAACTTTACCTTAAATTCCTTTAATATTCTTTCAAATAACGCTTTTGGGACTCGAAGGGAAAAATTTATCTGACCGATAACTTTTGCCACACTTCTGTACGATTCCAAAGAATTCCAGGTATCTACAAGCAACAAAATAAGACGAATAAAATGATTCTTCTTCCGGAAAGTCGTGTGTCCGCAAATCAAGTATCGGATTACATGTAGACTCAGGACCAAGAAAAGCAGATCTTACCTTTTCCTGCGGAGGGAATTATCTCCCCGAGGAGGACGGAGCAGGAAGCTTGACAGAAGCAACAAGAGGCAACGGGAGCAAAGGAGGGGGGGGGGGGAAAGGAAGCGAAGGAAAAGGGGTTTATCACGTGTACCAATTTCTGGTGAACGGTGTGTGTTCGCTCGGTTAGAAGGAAGTTGTAGGTTGGCAGGTTCGAAGCAGCTGAATAAAGAGCCGAAAGGTTTGAAAGCACTGGGAGGAGAAAGTTGTTGGTAGAAAGTGGCCCCTACGACCGCAAATTCGATAAAGTTTTTGAATGCACCTCTCGTCTTGCACGCGAGGCCAGACGAGACTGGCCACGCCGGAGAACAGAATCGTCTCGCAGCCTTCGTTTTCGTTACTGAAAGAACGACGTAGAGAACGTAAAGAGAATACAAGGCGGAGTTGGCGATGAAGATGCAGCAAGGATAGAAAGAGAAGGGCTGAGAGAAAATCGGATTTCTCTATGAGAGTTCCTCATCTACCTTCGACTTTGTTTCGCGGACTGCTTCACCGCTTTTAAAGCCCATTACGCTATTCGAAGAGACAAAATAAGCCGACATATTGAATTGTCCAATCGTATACGAGAGTCATGGTTTACGAGTTTGTGAAACATTGTTCTTAACTCATTGACAAGCTAATTTTTGCGCACCAGCACGTTCCTGTATCCGTATCAATACGTATCTCGATGATAATTTCTTTGTCTTTATTGGTCATAGATATCTGAAATTCTTTGAAACGTACAGTGGCGTGCGAAAGTTTCCGGTCAGATAAATTAAAAAAACAGAAAAATATCTTTTTAATTACTATTAGAGTAGCATTTGAAAACGCAATTGAAAACACGATAATTCGCATTTTCTATTTTTTTTTCTTTTTTTTTTTTTTTTTTTTTTTTTTTTACAAGAGAAGCAGTTTTAAACTTCGGTACGTTGTCAATCGATTCGATATTATCAAAATTGTCTTTTTCGTTAGCTTTGGAGCTAAACATGGATTCTTCATCCCTTCAACGTTTCTTAAATATTATTTATCATAATATTTGATAATTTTTGTTTTTGTTTCAATAATAATGATAATTTTCAATTGTCATCAATTTGGAAGGATCGACACGATTGAGAGATTCGTCTAAAGAAACAAACACTTCTAAATCTGTCGTCTCGATACTTTAACGCGTTTTCAAGAATTTAAACCAGCTCCGTACGATCTCCGTTAAATCGTATATCACGTTCAATCAAATATAAAATCGATTAGACCGTGGCACGGATGTTTCGTGACACGTAAGATAGGGCTGCACTCGGTTAAACTCGGAAACTTTACAGGCAACTCGGCAGCGCATCTCCTGCCTGGAGAGTTTCACATTCCGCCGGTTCGAAACCAACGTATGCAGGTACTTAATGCAATATCTTGGCGAAGTTTCCGTAAAATGATTTTGCACTATACCTGGCTCAGATGCGTCACATGGCTGGAAGCGTAGTAACTCGCTCTGGAACCGCAAGGTCTCGCATAGAGTGGCTCTAGGTCGGCAATGGTTGCGTAACTTCCGGAATTCGCGCTTCCGGGTCGTGGGTCGACCCTAACCAGGACAGAACTTCTGGCTAAGCCGCCGGTGTCTGCCGCCGAATTGCTACAGCAGGGCAGTGTTTTCCTGAAAGAACAGACGATCCTGTAGCCACCGGTTAATGATTATACACGAGGCTAATTATTTCTGCAACGCACGACATGCTTTGCACCGGGACCCGAGTTGCATGAGTTATAATCGCGAGACACACTTGCTACCGCTGCGCTGCTGCTAGCTTTTTCCTGCCTCATCGCTGCATTCATTCTAATCCACTGAATTGCCTTTGACACCTCGATGCTTTTATGCGAATTTCCAATAACGCTAGAACAAGGATGACAATCTCTCGCCTACGATAAAATATTTTCCATTTCTTTTCAATGTTCTAATGGCGCGAGATGTATTATTTGAAATTTTTTGTTCAAAAGTTTAGCCAGAAAGAGGTTGTAGCTTGCCAGTGAAATTCATACTACGTAATGAAATATTTATAGTTCCACATTTTTATTTCCACGTAATGATAATTTATTCTATGAGATAAAATAGTTTTTTCTTGCCATGTTAATCAGTCTGAGAATCAAGTTTTATGACTTCGTTTATTATTCACATCGAGTTTCACAATGTCCGCATAAATCCCGAAGATCTTTCGTTGGTTTTTTCCTGAAATTCGTAACTCGACGTAACAGAAGGTTGGCGAACACATTCGGCGACGTATCCGGTATGATCGATCCCGCGAAAAGTCCTCGTGGCGTGTGAAATTACCGCTTAGCCTGCGGGGAAAAATTTTCAAAGAGGGTCTCGTTCCCCTTTGCAGCGAGATATTAGAGCAGAAAGAGGCTCAAAAGCGGCGAGACAGAAGACGAGCAGAACGATAAACGGAGGTACGGATACCGAGAAAACTAAAATACCGAGAGAGAATTCGCGGAGGAACGGTAATTCCGATATTTCGTCGGATTTATTGGCCGTTTTGCGCATGTAAATCCACTACCGCGATTCGGCAAAAAGGTGAACGAAAAAGAGAAACACATTGCGCCAACGATTTCAAATATTCCACGCTCGGTTTTTTTCCCCAATTCTTTGTATTCATGTCCGAGGACGGGCTTATATTTTATGCCGTAGTACGAGCTCGGATTTAGCATGCCCGATTTACTTTATTTCGCTGCTAGTGACACATCCGTGCGCGATAATTTCTGTATAAATACGTAGCGAATACATAGCAAATACGTAGCCGTAATTTATCGGTGCATTAAATTAAAAAACGCTGTTCAATTTGTAACGTTTACAGTCGACTTTATCGCTACAGGCTGTTTCAACATTGATACATGGATCGTTATGCATGAACCACTGTTTACATCCCGTTCAATTTATATGAAGTTACTGACATTTCTCGAACCAGTTTCACGTTTCAACAACACGTACATAAAAGCTGTTTCGGTTTCCTTGTAAATTTTCAAATCTATATAATTGTTATAACCGGATGTTAGTTATTCCGTTTAATTACGACGATCAGTAATAAGATTTTGATACTTTTATTTCAAATATCCCTAACGATAAATATACGTGATATATAGTAAATTTCATGTCCTTTAATATACTTGATAATCGACGATAAGACAACATTTAATGGATAGTATTGGCCTTTTATCGTATTAGAACTTTGCAGTATCGATATATTTCATACGCACCGGTCTAACGAGATCATAAACTTGATATCGTATTTAAAATAAAATGCTATACACATTTTTTGCGTAAAGATATTATCAAGAGCATAGGACGAAATATCTACTGTACATGACGAACAATAAGGAACAAGCGCGAAGAAATTCCTTGTCTCTGTTTGTGAATGGAATATTTCGCCGCAAAGGACAACGTGTTCTTGTCCAATCTCAAAGTCGTGTTTTACGCCTAGAGTCGAGATCGACATGGTAACGGGAACGAGGGTGCAAGGGTGGATGCTGTGTTTACTGGAGCGGACGGATGTAAAATCTGCAGCCTCGCCCCCGAAGGAGACGTATAAGGGCCGGAGAAGGACTCTCGTTTTCCCGCGCGTTATCAGCCTGGAAAGACTCAAAAGAGCTAATATATCCCTCGAGAGACAATTGGCCCATGCCGCGCCGGGACTTCCCCAAAGCGAAAGACGCCGCGGGAAACGAGGTAAGGAGGCATTTTCAGAAGAAGAAGGGCTACTTCTGTCCTCCCTTTCTCCTAAAATTTCCGTTCCATAAAAATATTCCCCTGTTGGGGGGCCATGATAAAAGTGCCTACTCGATGTATTAAAATTTCAGATTACAGCCTTAGTGGTTGTGGACGTTTGAGCAATGGTCGAAAATTCATCGGAAACTGTTATTGAAACTGCAACTACCGTTACTTTGCGAAATGAAAACGAAACGAAATGTTTCCGTTAAACACATTCGCAATGTACTTCTTGGTAAAATGTAATATCTTAATAGAAGATACCGTCTTTGCAACTATCTTAGAATCTACGTAAGAATCGATGGTTCGCCTAATACTATTTGCAAAATATAATACGTGACATTACATATCGTATAAATGTAAGAGCAGAATGTATTTTCGTTAGATACGCGAGTTTTGAATGATTTCAAAAAATCGGTGATGAATCAAATATGAATCGAAAGATAAAACATGGAAAGTTTTTTGTTCGTTCGTGATAATCGAGCTATAAAAGTAAATATCTTTTATGACATGAAACGAAGCTATTCTTTCGAGTAAGCATATCTTCTTCGTCGTGGGAATAGGTAGGTAAAAATTTAATGCCGCCCGCTTCCAAATAAAATTCCTTCTCCCCTACAGATTTTACAGTTACTTTCGCGATAAATATACCGCTACCGAGAAGTAGGAGGAAAAGATATGTGCTGGAATATATTGCACTTTCGAGGTTGCGAGTTAATTTTTAATTAGAAATAATTTCAACAAACTATTTTTTGAGAAATCACAGTTTCCGCTATTTCGCTGTTGTAGATCGCAACAGGTTTTAACGTATGCCAATAGCGACATAAAGTAGATTCTCCTTATATCAAAATATTCAAGAAATTCGATAGCTACGCTCAAAAATTATTTATACTTACAAATTACAATTCCGATGATCAAAATATTATAAGCTTCTACGTATTGTTCGCGCAACAGAAGTCTATTAATATTATTACCTTTCGACCAATATTATTAATTAGTAAATTATTGTACAACAGGCTCGTGGCGCAACATAACGTGATGATTTACTGAATTGTACGATCCAACTACGAACCACAAACCCTCGTATCTATAGAGGTATTTTATAGAAAAAAAACCGTAACAAATACACAAACAAAAAGTGTATTTCGAACGTGAAATTATCAGATAATTCTGGAAATAATGAATTCATCTTTATTATGATCAATTAATCGTTACGTTATTATACTACGTTTGTTGCAACACTCGTCTCTCTAATCTGTATACTTAAGAACAAAAAAAAAAAAAAAAGATTCAACGTTACTTTAACGCGGAAGTGAAAATTGATATATTTACGAGTCTGGCATGAAAAGGATAATACGTTGAATGAATAATACATTTGAACACGACGATACTCAGTAGACGATAAGAATCGGTAGTAGAAAAGGCAGAAATAGGTACGTATTAAAATTAGCGGCTCGGTAATATTCGTCGTCAAAAGGGATCTCGAACTATTTGCTTTTGAAGAAAAATTCATGACGAGGAGCTTCAAAAGATTTAATAATGCCCGTCAGGAGACAATTGGTCTACTTTGGGGGAAATCGGAAAGGCCGCGTACAAAGGGAACGAAGATGAAAGGTCGGTGAAAGTTTTTGCCTTTTGATCTCATTTTTATAATTTTATCGTGCTGTGAGATTCGTTTCGTCGATATCGGGCAATCGAGCAAGAAAGTATTTAATTCCTTAATACCAGATATAACGGAGTTTCAATTGAATGTGTAATTGAAGTACCTACTTACGTAACCTAGAGGCTCTCCTACCTGCCTGCCGTTAAGTAGATTTCTCGTACGCTCGAGCGTTAAATACGTGTATTGCAAAGAGCGTCTCTTAATTAAAGTTAGACTTGGTACGGGTTTTAATCTAATAACGTGCTTCGTAGAACATTTATTTATAATACCTCGCAGGGTATTTCTGTTAATGAAACTATTTCATTTAATTCGAATACATATTTCCAAGGTATTCTACCTGCAGAATCGAGAACAAGGCGATTTCTAGACTTTAAATTTTCACAATGATCAGCTGACACGTATGTGTGGTCTTTCGGCTTTCGATCGAGTTTTTAATTAGATCAGCGAATTAAAACTTCAGCTTCGGGTTTCGGGTCCGCCTTGAAAAAGTGAACTGGAATGTCCATGAAATGTCAGAACAAAGCGCAATGCACCATTCAGTTTTCATGGATATGTCAAGAAGGTGATTATACACGAAGAAAGAAGTTAAAGATACAGAATACGATTTTCTTCGTACGAGACATGTTTTTAAGAAACTTGATTAATTTTGCTTGATTTTTATTCGTGCTTGGACACACCGTCACTCGGATCGAATCAAATGTACAATTTTGTAGAAATTACAAGCATCGAGCAAATAACAGGAAAAATTGTTTCGGTGTTTCGTAAAATAAAGCACGTAGACCTTGGAATATGTTCGTAGAAATTGTACTTGCATCTTTTTTGGACCTACTTTTGCTCGTGAAACTGCCTTGCTATTTGGACTATGTCATGTCATAATTTGACTATGTTATGTCAGTCCTGTAGGACGGAAACAGATTGCGATATAATCTGTCTATTAATTTATATATTTGAATCATCTACAAAAATTATAGCGACGAAGTATAAGCGGTTAATTGTTAATTGTAAGGAGAAACAAAAATTAGAAACGAATAGAACGGAGTGGATCACGTTGTCGAAAATTTGAACGATACTTTTTTTTTTTTTTTCGTAAGTCGCGTGAAAAATCGCGTGCCAAAAGTCTAGGAAGAACTAATATATTCAAAGGAAGTATACGACGAGTTCGCATAAAGAAGAGAAAAGCTGGAGAGGTAGTATAGAAGCAAGTACAAGGGAAGTAAAAGTTCTCCCTTCTTGAAACTTTGCCTCAGATCTTCTTTTACCGCAATCTTCTTGGATAAGTTGCTTTGCTATATACGTATAGCTAATAATTTATGCATCATGAAATAGGTTATAAAAGCTCGATGGAAAAACCATCTTTATACGATGTTCAGTTAATGTCTGATATCAAACACGTACTTATCACAACGGTATCTTTCAAAGTTTATAGTAACTTTTTAAGTATATAATATGTATATATATATACAGATATCAAATTTTTGCAACTATCGCATCTCAACAGACAAATTACTGTCTATATCTAAAAGTCAAACGACTAAAGTAAGAGAGGAGTCGAAATAATTTTTACAAGGCAGGCGAATCGGACGCGAAGAAAGAAAAATTGCGGTATAATGACTTCATGAACCCTTCGGAAGCTTTCATTCTAGACGGATGCGAAGCATTTCAGTCGATCGGTACAAATAAGAGAAGCATTTTCCCATGATGCCAGACTGAGCTAGTTCGTTCCGTACATCTGCAAAGGAGACAAGTGGTTCGCACAGAGGGAAAGACGAGTCGAGCGGAGGCGAGATAGCAGGAGAAAAGGCGAGGAACAGGCGAAGATGGAGAGCGATTCCATCCCTCTGAATTCGCTGCTTACATTCTCTCCCGCAGGAGTCCTCTTTCGAACGGGGGCGTGTAGCCGTGCAATAAAATGTCGGCTGCCGTGGCAAGCGACCGACGTATCACCGGGGCTTATTGAAAGGATATTTCATGCGGACGAGTTCCTATCCAGCTTATCCCATGAATTTCCCGCGGGGGTGTAGAAATCTTTCTCTGCCCTTCTGTCTCTTCCCTAAGGTGAACCGGGCCGAGAGAGACCAGCCCAACTCGGCAGTTGCCGTATCCAGCGGAAGATTCACGACAACCGGCAACGTACGTCCACGACTTTTCACTCTCCGGTTGCTGGTGGAAAATGAGAATGCGCCTGGCGCGCGCGCGACGATACGTGAAAACCTGCCAACCGTGCGAATCTTATGAGCAGTCAGTGGCCTACGCGTCGCCGCGTTCCAACGTCCCGTTTGCCGCTGATTTTCATTTATTCGCTTGTGTCCGATTCTATTCGTGACATGATCAGATTAGGTCGTTTAACAAGTGGCTTTTATCTTCGCGGGAAGGTACGCTTATTCGCGTACGTTTACGACATTTGAAATGCCAATCAGAATTTAAAGCACTACTGAAAATATTTATGTATTCTTCGTCTACAAAATACAAATATAGGCGGCAAGATGGCCGCCTGTACTGCATTTTGCAGTACTTGTACCGATTTCCCGAAAGTGGCAACTACAAAATTTTCCCCTTTGCATTTACAGCATGTGTACTGCTTACTTAACACTACTAATTAAGAAGAACGATCATTGAACTGAAGAAACATATCGCTTTGTGAGTACATCAATCCCGTAATATGTTTTAATCGGTTTTCTAACGTTTAATTCGAAGACGATAAATATTCATTAAAGAACGGCGATTTAGTTTAGTACAAAAAACTTTGTCTTATTCTTCAAAGCGAATGATAAAACGGCATTGTTGTAAAGTTTCTTACGTATGTACAAAGGTATCGATAATCTCATCTGCATCGTGACGATTTATTCGATAACAAACATTTTTAAATACGAATCTTAAAGGTTAGTTATCAGGACATAAAACGGTGCAGGACACGCGTCTGTTTCATTATCAGCACACAGCTTACACTGCGTCAGAAATTTTAATCGAACGATTAATTTTTGATTATACAAGAGATGCTTACAAATTGAATTTTGACACGAGTTTCCGATATACTTGCTAGTAAAGCTTCGTTTAAACGTTTAACTATAGAGATTAATGTTAATTAGCCGCTTTAGTCTTATAATTAATCGACTTATTTTTGTTAAATTAACGATAAATAATTAGAAAACGGGAAAGGAACTTTTTTGTATTCGCAGCTGTGAATTTGACGCGATGAAAGAAAGGAATTATTCAGATAACGTCAAGATTCGCAACTTGCAAAGTATATTTAACCATTACTTTCGTCTAACCGAGTTAAAAGTAAATTTCCTGGGCAATTCGTACGTGAAACCGGAATTCGTAGCAAAGTGATAACCGGCATATGGAAATTGTATATACTTACTGGGATTCTTGAATGCGAGCCTTGCTGTTGCGAATGTACACGGCGCTTGCTACGCTTCCAACGACTAATATCAAAGCGCACGCACAAGTTGCGGCGATATAAAGAGCTCCAGCACCATTCACCAAAGGTCCTGGTTCCAAACGTACCGAATCGTTTCTGGGAGGTGTTTGTACACCTGCAACAAAAATCCTAGTAATTTCGTTTTCGTATCTTTGAGTAATCCGACTTATCGTTTCTATAATATCTAGCTATGTATTTCGTGCTCCGTAATACATGAATCAAAGTGTGGAAATTACGTATGTACATCTCTGCGCACAAATACTACAACATTTGCTGAAAATGAGATAAATAACGAGTTAATAATATTTTTCGATACAACGTTAACAATTTTAAGAATTATTATCTTCTCTAAAGTTTTAAATTAAGATATATGTATATAAGGATAGATTTTTAACCTTGGTCAGAAGCGCTTTCGTCGATCAACTGATTAAATTTATATACACATTATTAACGATAACCTATAGTCAAGGAAACGCATCACGCGGCGTTGAAATCTCGTTAAAAAATTTGGCCATGCACTTTGACAGCGTAATAACAGAGAAACGCAGCCATTAACATAGATTCGTGAGCGATTTAATGAGCGGACTCCCCTGTACTGGCGTAAAATAATTGTATTACATTCACAAAATGTGTTGAAGCCGCATTACGCCGTAGACGATCCATTTTACCGATTGAACCACACCCTCCCTCCCTCCTCCCTGGCACGGTGCATTCCGTGGCAAGCGAGACAGGTGATTTTATCGAACAATCGTTGACACGCTGTTCGATTGTTCGTTCTACATGTATCGAGCCACTTTCGAACAGCAGCATGGAGCAATCGTGGAATAGCAGATTAAGAGCGTACTCGAACGCGAGGAATCGTCCCTGCTGCCCTCTTGGTTCGCCACAAACTACGACGAGTTTTCTACAAGGCACGGTCATCCTTGGAACCTCGTTCGTATTTCCTTTCACGTTCGTTTCCGCTTTCCACCCTACATAACTCTTTACCGGTTGCCTCCTTTGAATCGTTGCCGTCTCGAGGGCTAAAAAATAGAGTCTTAGCATTTTCCTCCGGTCGTTTAAATTAAACGATTTAAATTAAATACGAGATTCGTGCCTTTTATGAAAATGTGTTCGTTTTATCGACTAGATTTCTATCTCGAAGTTTATACCTCGAAATAAGAAACGTTCATATCGTTACGATTTTATTGGAAATTGATAAGCTTCTATCGCGTTTTCCACGCCCGGTATTCCTTTGATTTAAATTTCCGTTCCTTATCTTTCAGGATCCTTTCTGTTCCACAAACGGGATCGTAAAGGTAGGGTGAACTGTAATAAGTTGCACCGGTGCTTCGCTTTGCTTTCGAAACTATACTTTCATTCTTTGAAGACGTTCTTCTGTTTGTTCGACGTTTTTAATGAAAACCCGAGCTCCGATTCCTTTAATAAAAGGAGTAGAGTCATACAGGCCACAGCTGTAATTTTACCTTTGAACCAGATTTTTCGATGAAATAAGTAACCGAAAATTTGTAAGATCGCACGAGTAAATGGATGGTCTCAGCGTATTGTAGCAGGGAACGTACACAGAGTGTAAATAAAGAAGTGGGCGCTACTTGCAGCACAAGAATATCAAGACGTAGTCGTTCGAGACATCCTGATACGAATAAATCAGATGACGAATTTTTCTCTATTCCACTTATACTTGGTGTTTCTCATTCTGAAGCGAACGATAAAGCAAAAAGATAGTTTATAATTAATTTTCCTGTTGGCTACGAACTGATAAAACATTACATTAATGGTTTCTTATTAACGGTTGTTTTCCACGGTACCTGCTATATTATTACACGTTTCCACTTCCTGGACTTGAATTCTTACGAAGCTCCGTTTACTTATTTAACAGTAAAAGTGCACGGGTCTGTGTATTTATCTAGATATAAAATACATGAATAGGTTACCCTTTAATACGTGGACATAAAGCTTTGAAAATTACACGCTGGTAGTTGGCTTTACAGCCACCCCGCTTGGTTCGCTTTAGAAATTCATTAAGTTGATTTAGGTCATGAGTGTTATCACGCGTATTTTATACAACGATATAACTCGAGTTTCGAGCCAAGTACTATTTTAATCAACGTATTCGAAATATCTCTAGCTGCGTTCAGTTTTACACTTAAAATATTTATATTCGTTTTCGTCGAATATATTTATATTGGTAATATAATTAATTTTTTTACATATACCTTCCTAGCAATCTCTGGCATGTGTTAATTAAACATTTAATTTAAAAAAATAATAAGTTTCCCTTTGGCAAGATCAACCGTATGTACAGGCGCGTGATTTCCTGAACGATATCAAAGATAAAGAAACTGACGTCAATAACGTCTATTTTGCTTAAAACAAAGTTGCGTCGAAAATATTTTCAATTTATTTTCTAAACGTCATACTTTAGAAAATCATACTTTGGCCCTTCACATGCACCATTTTTACATAATTCATCATCTTCAACTCAACAAGAATGTAGACACGCTTAATAAATTAACTTACCACTTTCATGTGATAAAACAAGCTAACGTACAGCTAGAAAACATATCTATTAAACTTCTCCTTCTTCTGAAATATTATAAATACACTTCGTACATTAATTTAGTTGACTTTTGCAACTCATTCTCAATAACTTTGCTTCCGAAACACTCGCGTGAACCCTGTTCACGGCGAACTTACACGCGCATGTTTTCATTCGATTAAACTACATCGTAATTTAAAACTGCAGCTTTTTCAAGAACGTATTCTCGCAAAGTGATGTAAAACTTTCTTAATCATATTACCTGGAACCATGAGCAAGCAATTTCTCGATATTACAAGGATTTCTTACCGAAAGTACAAGCCGCTGAACAATGTAAATTCGTGTCCCGCTTTTAACGAATCGCATCCTTTTTATCCGCCTGCACTGTCTCGTTTTGTTCCAGACAAAGTGGCAGGAAAAACAGGATTCGTGCCGTTGCCAGGATAAATAACGCAAAGCAGACAGACGAGCTTTACACGATAACGACGGAAACGTTCGCGAAACACTCGGACGAGGAAGAATTTGCCGGAGCGCGATGAGATGCGCGCAGGGACGAAGGAAAAGGAAGGAAGAATGAGAGGGGGCGAAGGGAAGGCCGGTGGAAAAAGTTAAATAAATCGCGCGGGCTCGTAGCTGCTTTTCCTGCTACGTCCAACTTCTTACAGAAATCTTTTCTTATTTATTTGCAGGAACCGACATCTTTTTAAAGTGTCCCCTCTTACATGGCACAATACTCACCGAAGCAGACCACGCGAGAAACTTTTTTAAGTAACTTTGGTTTTCGTTCTTTCCGCCGCGCGATCGCAGTTGCAAGTTCCTTTCGCCAGAGCCATTACACTTTTGTTGTTTCATCCTTTCGCTTCCCGCGAAGCTAATTGAATTGTTGATAAGTTTACCCGACCCTTAATTGTTCGTTTGCTTGTTCTGCCTAGTTAGCATACGTCGATTTAAATTATGGCATCATTCGTGCAATTGCTATTTACTGTCGCAGCTAACGAAGAATATTTAACATCCCTTGGTCTTGAGAATTTTCTGCTAAAAATCAATTGCATTAGAAACACAATTTGCCTTTATTAAATTGACGCTACAAGTTTTCCCAACTAAACTTCATCGGTATATTCCACGATGAAACACAAGGTAAAAACGTCATATAAATATAGGTAGTTTAAAGCAACATTAAAAAGTTGTAACAAAAATATCTGGTAGTAATGGCAGTGGTAATGCATTTGTGGTTACTATGCCACAAAAAAAAAAAAAAAAAAAAAAAAGAAAAAATAAAAGAATAGGTGCACGGTCAATGTGATTACTACGCGTTGATAATCTGTTTCAAAACGTTTACCGTTCGTGCCAAAAGAAGACCTTTTTTCCAAACTTACCGATACATAAAAGCGTGAAATTGGACAATATTGGAGATCGAAATTGTTTTCTATCAAGTATTTGAAATCTCACGATAGATTTATTTCAGTTGTATAACTAAAATAAAGTACGATACTCCTCTCTTCCCATTTTTTTATTTTTATTATCACTTTGCAACAAAGCTTCAAACAACCCAAGTTCGTATAACGTTTCTTTCTTATTTTTATCCAAAAAGGAAAAATACCATAAAGAAGAAGGTGTACGTATACATATGCGTTACTACCTATTTTTTCCCTTTAGCAGCTATATTCTCCATTAGTCGTCAATTGTTTCTTTTCTCCGAAGCTTTTCTAACGCTTATTTAGCTTGAATAAGTCACAAACGCATGGTTTTGATTGTCGCAAAATTAATTTCGACGGTTTAGACGATAGTTTAACACGTCCAAAGAAACCGCAGCGCTTGATTTTTAATTAAAAACGTCGAAGGAAGAGATTAACGGTCGGCAAAGCACAAAGGAATCAATTTGCTCGTGCTGCTCGCGGACGACATAGGATCGATTAAACTTGGTCTTGGTCGACGCACCGACAAGAAACTCACAGGTTTAAGAACAAGTGCAAAGTCGAGAAAGCGCGTTTAGAGGAAAAGTGGTGTATCTCGGTGAAATCCCAGTAGGCGATGCCATCCGACACTATCAAACAAACCTTAACCGAGATTTACGAAGGTTTGGAATTAAGTCCCTGCGGGATTAATGGAATGACCCTCTTCGAACGGTGTTCTTCGCTGTTCTTCCGCTCAACCGCTCGGCGTCTGCTCTCTTGAAACAAATTTCATCAGAAATTGCGGCGTTTCCCGCGGAGTGAAAAATGCTTTCAATCTCACCGTGATGAGTAATTTAAAATCTAGTTACCATCCTCCGACAACTACTGTAAATACTACTACGTTCCTATTATAAACTTAAAATCAGGAGAATATTCAGTGATCGAACACAGAAAAATATAATATCTTACTCATTGCTCTTTTATAATATCTGCCCTTGCAATTCCGAATTCAACTATTCTCCATGTTCGAGCAAATATAATATTATATCGAGTAATAGAAAATTCGTTTCTTCTTTTATCAGTAGTGCTGTTCTTAGTACATGTTAGAGACTCGCCGATAAGTATTTTTAAGGAACCAGTTTCTTGAAGGCCAAGTCCCATGTATAAAATATCTGCAATGTTTGAAATACGCTAATACACATGTCGTATAATAATAATAATAATGAAATTTCTTTATACAATAGAGTATAGATGGTACTGTTAGTATAGTTAGTTTACTGTTTGATACTCTAGACTCTATGGTTTCTCAAATCAACGTAGTAACGAGTAACATTGATAATTACCTAGAAAAGAGCCTAGATATTCGGTGCTCCGTCCGCTATGTCGAGTAATTTCACAATGATTTTAACGAGTAAAAATAGGTTAAACCGATATACGTTGCGAGAATATTAGGTATGTTAATCTTTGATAAATTTAACGTTCTCGATCGTTAAATTTATACCATGGCTACGTGTACATCGACGAATACATTTAACGTTAATTTGTCGCGATGAAATTACGAAGAACATTTCGATTTATCGGCGAACATGACTTTGTTAATTTGTACTCGCCTGTCATCCGATTATTGCATAATACATGCTGTTCCCCAGCGGTGAATTTAATAATTTTCTAACGTGATAAAATAATATTATAACGTATATTTATACGTAACTTTATATCGCTGGAATTGTTTTAGCTAATACGATTTACCGATATCGTTATCGTAGAGATCAGTAGTTAACGTTCTCGTCGTTATCCTGTACGTCGTCTCTTACGCAGGTACTCGTACAATCGAGCGACCGATATAAAAAGTTTGCGTAGTTTTTAACGCAACTAAACGACCAAACAAAAAGATACGATTTCTCTTATTTTCCTCTGGGGTTTCTCGCTTCTTTCAGAGATTCATGTTGCTTATTCAATACCTTAAATTTAAAAGTACGAAGAACCTTCTTCGGCCACCCCATTGGATGCTTTACATCGCATCGCCTTCGCTTTGCCCCTGTGGACTACTGGATTCAGAGAAAAGTTCGCACAATATCGGCATTTAAATCGTTCACTATACCGACATTTTTCTTTTCATTCAGCGCCTTTGCCTGATATTTGCTGCAAGACCGCTATCGAACGTTTTCAAGCTTTCGGTGTATACATAGCTGGAATACGAGCACTCGAGGAGCCAACACGAGATTCGATTATTTTTGAGTGGTCTCCAAACGATTTCGGATCTCCGCAGGACCTCTTAGAAAGTAAAGAACCTCGCCCGTACAGCCATGATGGACGGGGGCTACTACTAAAATGAAGAAGAAAACAAATTCTGGCGAGGAAGAAACCTTGGTCTACACGCGCAAGTACTACTCATCGGTCGACGAGTCTCGCCTCGCAGCGCTTGCTTACTTATTTCCCACCCTTCCTGCTGTCTTACTACTATCTACTACCCCCTCATCACCCCCTCATCACCCCCTCGCCAACCTCTTTTACTCCACTTTTCTACGTGGTCGATCCTCTTGATCTTAGACAGCGAGATCCTTCCTCTCTTCTCTTTCATTAAATACACCGACTCCTGACGAGATTCAATTTTATTCGGTGGATTGCTTTTCGTTGTAGCCTCCCGCACCGGTAACCAGATCCGGATCAGCGTCTGTCAACTCGCTCTTTCTATCTTCTCCTTCGCATTTCTCGTTTCCCGCCTTATCTCGCTTCTCTCCTTTTCACACCTTCTTTTTCAACTCCTGCCCTTCTTCCCTTCTTCCCTTCTTCCACTTCGTTTCCTCGGTCTCTCGTTGACCCTCTCCTTTCGCGTTCGTCTCACTCGCTCGGATGTAAACACGTATAGTTTCTATCAGCAGCCAAGTCCGATTCTATCCACCTGTCTGACGAAACGTTGCTACTACTTCGAGATCCCCGATACTCGATGTTCTTGTCGATTTCCGGACGGGGAATGGGATGTTTCCACGGCTGCTGCCACGAGAATCACGTCTGTACATCATATCGTATCCTTTTTTCCACGGGAAACGTTTCGTTCGAAGAACTGAACTCGGAAGCACTAGAATTGGATTTATAGCGAACTACTATCGCGAATATAAAAAAATAATTCGTATTTCGGATCTGGTTGCTGAGAAATACTTCTTTGTAAAGTAGAAAGTTTTCTATACAGTTTACAAATGTCGTTTCGCGCTTTCTTCTCTCTTTCTTCGCATTTTAATCACTTCATCTTTTATCATCGATGAAGTCCATGCTGACTTTTAGGTAAATAACAAGTTACATTAATCGAGCTTGGCTAAATGCTCGTAGACCGAAACTTTCGATATATTGAGTATATTTAATCAAGCTTATATTTCAGAAAGCATGTTCCTGCAAACTTTATAACCATTTGGCCAGCTCCACTTCTCGTTGTCAAGCGAATTGCGAGTAATTATCTGGCCAGTAATCGGTATCCAGTTGTTAACGTACAAAGGAGTAAACGAAGTTTTACCAGGTCGAATAGGATTAATAAAGTTACACGACAGGTTACCAGGGTAAAGCGGTATATGGCACACGTGCGATGTAATTAAACGAAATTAGCCAGGCCATCGGCGCGACCAAAGTTTAATCACTCGATTTTCACAGGGGGCAGGTATGACGGCGAGCGCGTTCGCATACACGAAATTCTGCTTTCAGAAATTATGCATCGGCGTTGTTGCCGATTGCGTGTTGCACAAAGGGGCATAAATCGTGCATAGAATTCGCGTCCGAAAGGGACTCGGAACGAATGCTCGGCTCTCTCTGTTTTAATCGCGAATACGTCGAAATTGCGTTGCTTGTAACGAAGGTATTCAACGATCCCGGTGAACGTACTAATTAAATTTGCGATTGCGTAAGCCGACCAATTATCGACAGTTCGCCACGGTGTTAAAATACTTGTATGTAAACGCGTTGACACGGTTTACACGTTTCGCGCGTGACATACGCACGGCTAGACTTTTATCGGTGTGCCGCGAACGCGTTTTCGTGAAAGCCAGAGATTCTCTTCTATTAACTCGTACATTTGTTTCCATTAACATCGAGCTATTCGAAAAATAAGCAGAAAAATTTGGGAAATTCAAGCAACTTCTTTGTACCGAGTTATCCTTTTACGCGCGAGTACGAGTAACGTTCTGTTCCTAAGTATTTCTGCCGCTTCCAACTTATTGCAAGTATGTAAAATATACGTACTTGGAGTGAAAGTGTTTGATCTAACGTGGCTCTCACACAGTTGACAGGGTGCCGATAAAAATAATACTTCGTATTAACGATCATTAAATAAACGATTTAACAACGATTATTAAAGGGAGTAAGAGAGGTAAAACGGAACAAGTTGCGTTAGATTTTATGGATACGTGTCTTAATAACGCGCTAGACATTTTCATGGAGAGTGTATCTTTCAAATATCTTTCAAAAAATATACCATGTTGCTGCAACTTTGACGAAAATGAAATATCAACCAGTGGAAATTCCTGTAAATTAGTTCTGTCACTTACCTTTCAAACAAATCTTGTTTCTCTTGAATACTAAAATGGTATCGTTGTATTTGGTACCAGGTGGGGCTGTGACGTTCAACCTCAAAGCCAAAGGAATTTGCGCACTCACGAGACCCGAGCACGGTAGCCTGATCCTAAAGACTTGCAGTGTGACTGGCACCTCTCCCCTAGCCGACACGTTCACTCTGGGAGGAAGCAGTGCCATCATTCCGGAAACACCGCCCGGAACACCGACTACGTCGTAATCCAATTCCATCGAGTACGGTAACTGTAAGTAAACACGGAAATGAAAATAGATCTTTATAAACGTACTGTATGGCATCTGGAGGCGTTGTAGTCGCGTTGTAGTCGCGTTATAGTCGCGTTATAGTCGCGTTATAGTCGCGGTACGTTTGTAGTGTATAAATACTGTCAGAAGTAAATACACACGAAATCGAATTGAATTGCACACAGATTTACAGTTTGTTGAGAATGAAACGGCTTTCGATCAGAAAAAATAGAACGTAGAAATGGAGAAATAAAAATGGACGTCGAATGGAAGGCATTCCCGTTGTTCGGCGTTTACGCGAGCTGACCGATTACGGATACCCAATAAATATAGCTTGAAAATCGTATTTCATTAGGCATACACCAACGTGGAAACTCTAGCACGAACTTTTAAAGCAACCTACGATTACAGACATGCGATATTTTATGTTCAATCTTCAATTCTTTCGTATCGTAAAGCAATTTGTAGTCTTTAATAACTCTGGAAATTGTTTCAAAGACATCCTCCATGTCTGATGTGAAATAAGAGAAACAGAAATTTACAAGACATTATTTTATAATAATTTCTCGCTCTTTTCGCAACTAAATTGATAAAATATACTTTTATAACATTCCGTATATAACACGATTAGGTGCTGTTATAAATAAAGTTTTATCAATTTTCACTTAACGATATCTATGTCTTCCATACGTCTACATTAATCAAATACACGTTCACGTGTATAATAAAAATGCCTTAGTAAGAACCCGTGCGTCGGCGTTGTAACGGCGAGAAACCCCCTTTCGGCTTGCATATCATTACACGCATGCAATATTTCACACTGCATCCATTCTTATTTTACCTTCATTTGTTGCATGCTTCTTATTTCATGCTGGAAAATTGACGTTGATGCGAACAACTCCATTCTCTTGTTTCTATTTCAAACTACCAACTTATTCATAAAATTCAATAAACTTCCAATGGAAAATCATCTCAGAATCATTCGCCGACGTGAAACGTGTATCTGCCGATTTCCTTTAAATGACATATTATTTACTTAACGTTTGAGTAGTCCAATTACGATAATAGTTGTTACAAGAGCTCATTTCCCCTTATTAATTACACAAGAAATAATCTTTCTCCCGGAATGAAAAAATCTGACTTTAACGTTAAATAGTGTCGTAATATATTCAAAATAATAGTATTAAATAATATATAATTTAATAACAAGTTAAATGAATTGGCCTTCTCTATATTTTAAACTTATTTTTATTAAAAATTCGGACATGTTATTAAATGTTATTTATTAATTCCGTGAGTTGTATTAAATTACAAAATTTTTACAGCAAAAAAGAGTGGACTAACGATTTTTCACAGATAAAACAAGAGAGCTCGGTTTGAAAAATTCATCTATAAAGCAATTTATTCGTAACGGAGAAATATTAATCTCTTTTTCTCTTCAATTTATTTCATTGTGTAACTACGCACACGTACATATTACTAAAGCTGATGTTTAGTCACGTTATTATTATATATATATATAATATCGTTATTTAATTCCGTTTTACACATATATTTATCACATATATTTAATATCGTTTTAAACAATTAAAATTTACGTATTATATAATTAAAAGAGAGCGTAGTTTATATCTTTGAAGTTACCCATGTATTATTTGCTCTCGATATAAAATTCTCGAACCGTGGTAAAATTGTAATATATTTAAATAATCCTTATTATTTATAATTCTATCGCTAATGTACGATATCATAGTATTATAACTATATATATACATATACCTATATAGTTATACCGTTGTAACTTATAAGGGGTTATAAACATAATGTTACAGTTTTACAGTATTATAAAATATGTGAGCAGAAATAGATATGTAAATAGTAATAAATATATCTTTATATTATATCTTCCTCGATGGTAAAGTGTATTTTTTCATTTAATATCACTTTGCTCGGTCAAAACTGGAATTTCGATGTCATGGCTCAAGATTGGCGTAAGGATCGCGTAACGTCTAGTGTCGTTCAACCATCAGTGATACGAGCAATACCACTGACGCGACGGGCGGAGGTGGTGAACTTCACAAACAAAAGTTCCTGCCCCTCCTCTGATCTGTGTAACTTCCGAGCAAAAGGGGAAGAGTGGTGGGAACGAGTAGTGTGTTTAGGCACGCCACAAGTTTTACGAGGTGGCATAAATAATGTGGTTAGTGCTTCGTGATGCAATGTCAACGGAGGCGATTCCACCCTCTTCGACCCCTCGGGAGCCTCCTGTAATCGTCGTAATCGTCGCGCCGGGGGTTTGCGATGGCGTGACACCTGCCTATCGCATTCGTTCGGCTAAGATCTTGCCAATTCTTTCTCTATGTGCTTTTTCCTTTCTTTTTACTACTACTTGAACACATGCGCTGCGAACCATACACAAACAGTTGATTTGCAATTTGATTTGCAAAAACCACTTTGTACTTTTTCCTCGCGAAGCTTTCCGTCAGCGAAGAATTATTAATGCACGTTAACCGAGGAACTTAATTACGAGCGAAGATAAGTCAGAGCGAAATCTTTTATAGCTTGATCGTCTTTCATCTTTCGTTGTGAAAAGGTGGACTTATTATATCTTTCCCGTATTTTCTTAATTCATTAATTAGTACTCTCTTACAATGTAAACGATTTTTAATACCCTATTTAGTCGTACAGTTACGATATTATTAATGATAAAATTGATTTTTAACGATTCGGCCATATGTAATACTAAATAACGATAAACTTGATATAGGGAAATGTAAAGGAAATTCGCTGCTTATTATAAATGATTTATGAAAATATAGTGATTAGGTCGATAATTACATATTACATTATTAAATATGTGCAAATGCGCCATTTATCATATTTCTTGACTAGACGGATGCCAGCTTGTATTTACGCGATTTTTACGCGAGATAAAGAGAGCGAGGACGTTATTATAGTTAGGGTGAAATCTCTAATACATCATCCTAATGCATCCGTTTTATTTGACATAATGTTAAAAGATAATTTGTTAATATAAAATAATGTATAAAAAGAGTCTCACATCGTATGTCGCATGCAGACTAATTAATCGGAAGAATTAAAGGTTGAAATTTTGTCGAACACTATGTGTATTATAAAGAGATTTCATGTTGGAAATATGTCTGTCTTTTACTCTCGTTCGAGTCGATGACGAACTCAAACGGCAGTATCTTGCCGAGGGCTGCGACATTTCCTTCTTTAGTGGCCCTTTTCACATAATTATTATAAGGGTTGTGAATGATACGACATCGAGCCATTCGACTGTATCCGGAGCTGACAACCCTGCTGCTATCAACGTACTTAAATCATGACAACAATCCACTGGGAAGCTTTGGAAGGAAATACAAACCAAGTCCTCAATTCGATTCTTCGGATTCTTCTGTCGAGTTTTATTCTTCCTAAAATTTTCAAACTCCTAAAACGTTAAATATTTTAAAGGTACTCTTCAAGTACACTGCTTGAGAAATCCATCGTTGCTACTTTCAAATTAGACAGTGATGTAACATCATCTTATTTACCAAATTTTTATAGTCAAATGTTTATTTAATTCTATTAACCGAGGTTAACAAGCCACTAGATGCTAGCCAGGGAAATTAACCGTAACTCTGATAAACACGACTGTTCTGCCAGGACAATTGCATCCCTGGATAATCGAGGGAAAGCATCTTTACGTAATCTGCAGAAGCTCCTTTCATTCCTGCAATATGTTTTAATTATACGGTAATTAACGTTTATTACTGCACAATAACTTGATGTTGTTAATTACCAGAACGTTTGGCGATCTATCACGTAATTACGTAAACGAAATACTTTGTACTCGATAAAGTTAGGTGACTTATTCGCACAAAGCGAGGAAGAATAATTAAGTTTTCAAAATAATTACAAATTTATCAACAGAAGAAGAGATTAATCTTTTCTTGTTTTATCGAAAAGTACCTACTTATTAATAATTCACGAAACAAATGGTTTCATTCGATATTAATATTGGAAATTTCACGTATCTCATAATTATATCTGTTATTTTCCTCTTCGATACATGCTTATAAAATATTTACATATTTCGTAATTTCCACGATATCACACTCTGATTAATTAATTTATACACGAATTAATTCTGTCTTAATATCGTTTTGCTTATTTGTTATTAATATTACGCGAAATATTTATATTTTTCACACTTATGATCATTTCGATTTTTCTGTATGTTATTTATTTCCTAACTATTATGTACTATGTATTTATACGTACGTATATAATTATTGTACGTATAAATATATAAACGATGCGTTTTGATATTCTTTATAAAAAATCATTAACCTATTCTTAATACATTTAATATATTTAATATATTAAGTTATTATATTATGTTATATTTGCAAACAAATCTTATTAAAATATAAGATATAAGATTTTAGCGAAAAACAATACTGGCCTAACATACAATAGATTATATTTAATAATATATACGTATATCGCCCTCAACCGGCTTATAATTTACAGGTCAAATTGGCTTGCCCATTCCATTTTTTCTATCGAAGAATAAGAAGATAAGTTAATCTCACAAATGCTCCGGTAAAATTTCGTTGAGTCAGAGATTCGATGCAACGTCCAGGGATAGAGATCTTGATAGAGACGAGAACGATAGTCGATCAACTGAGTTCAGTTACGTTCGTTTGCTTGATATCCACTTCAGGATCCTCGTAATAACGTAAAAACGTTTACTTAGGAAATGTCTGCTTTCATTCAGGGCCTGTTAACTCCGGCACGCAGATTTCGAATCAGCTACCACGAACACTTGAACCGCTTTCCAGCCACGCACGGCTTCGTGTATACTTCATTGTGTACGGAACAAACCTCCGTTCCACGTGAATCCGTACACCGTACATTATAGGCATTGTTGGCGACGACGAAAAGGACGCCGTGTACGCTACACTATCCTGCCCCGTGACAACATCAACAAAACACATGCACCTCCTGATGGATGCGGACTTCTCCATTTGAATATTTCGAAATTGTTTTGGTGATTTCGTTATCGGTCACCGTTTGAACAAAAGAATACACAGTACTCTATGCGAGAATTCGAACGTTTACAGTGGTGTACAAAAGTACCTGGCCAGATAGATTTTACATTTTATATTTCAAAAGCAGTGTATAAAAGGATTTTACGGATAGAAGAGATAAAAAAATCGTCAAACATCGAGCGATAACCAAACATACGAATAATAGGAAATTTTTATTCGAGAATTTAGTTTCGAATAACATATATCTCACTCGTTATATTTCCATTTAGCTTTTATCTGCCTTTATCGTTTATCGTTGTCTCTCCTCGTCATTTTGTAGCGTCTGAATATTACATAATTGACCGATTAGAAATAATTTTAGGTGATAACATTGTTGCGTGGTCACACATGATATTAGTTAAATTTCTTTGAAATATCGTTTTTGTAACACAAAATGAAAAATCTATCTGACCAAAAACTTAACTTAGCTTAAGCCTATCCATTGCACGTACGCACTGTATCGATATAAAGATGTATGAAATATATTTGCCTCGTTTTTACATTTATTACACAACGCCCACAATCTCGCGGTATGTTTTGGGGTTAGGTTGGGGTTAGGTTTGGGCAGTGAAAAGGTGAAATAATAACGGAAGGATGTTACGATTTATCGATCGTGATAAATTTGTGAAAGTTTTAAAATGATATATAATTATTGGAATAAAATCGATAAAGAATCGAGAAAAAATAATGTAAAACAATTTTTTTGTATAATTTATGCGTTTGTTCCCTTCGATCTGAAGAGAAGCGTATTTCAAAAGGAAATGTAATACATAATCGTACCAGCGTTATACTTATGAAAAGTTGCATTCAAATATGATATAAGCAATAATACGCTACTGCTTTAAGGATTACACGATCGTATTTATGTATAATGGATCGACATCAAAGATTTTAAACGAATCAAAGGTATTATCGACATTTTAAATCGAATCGCCGATTATTCGCGTCCTTTGTGCTATTCCGGTGAACGAAGCGAATTGGTTGATTCCGAGCGATGTATTTACGTGCGTGCCATGGAGTGTGGGTGATGAAAAGTGTGCAACCATGCAAAAACTGCGCTGATAAATGCGGCATGTAACGCGGGGAAAAAGATTACCGATGATTGCTGTTTTGATGATTAATCGGCACGCATGGTTTACAATCTGTATTTCAATGTTTTCAGATAGACACCTATAATCAATTATATCGTGTTTCCTGAATGTAATGTAATGCTTTGATGCAATTTAAAATAGAATAATTTATAATATAAAGCCATGAAAATCCAACAATCGATCGAGGTGTCATTGATATAACGTGCAAAAACAATAAATATTTCTATGTACATAGTACAAATACATTAGGTTAAGAGATACTTTACGTAGGATATTAAACATCTATTATCGTTTGTAGAACGTTGTGTGAAATATAAATAAAATACTGTAAAAAGAATAAAACTACCGAGTACTTGACTCGTCTTTAGCTATTCTTCGCACAAATCTTGCACATCGTGCATAACATATTCCCGTATGTTCGAATACAGTTAGATAGGGTAGGATAGTACAAGCATTTCGTTTTTATTTCTGTTGTTTCCAACTTGCAGGAACTATTGTCACTGGAAGACAATTTTAAGGAACAGTGCTGGCCATCGAAGACCCTGACACGACGACAATTGGAAAGCGTGCAGCCAATCATCGATAACCTCCAGGGCGTAGAACGTGTTAAATTCATGGCAACTGCATCCCGTTTTTCTCCTCAAGTACCCGACTCTTTTTCATCTTTGACAAAGGCCTGTACACGCGTGACCTCGATTCGATCGTGCGCAATCAATTGTCAGATTCACTGAGAATAAGGTGCATAAGAAAGAAAGTGGAACGCGATTCGTCACGTAGGAATCGATTCAGAGACAAGCGGCAGAAACGCGAAGAGCCACAAGAACGAAAGGGAGAATGAATGAAACGCGGCGAAAGACCTTGCGAGGAGCATTTTGTTGTTTTTCCATCTGTTGGCGCAATAACGAAATTCCATTGTTCTTTCCTTGTTTCGGACTCTCGAGGAGGACAAAGACACGCGTTTACGCTTCGATTCGACTTTCCGTCTTTGCCGTTCGTTCATGTAACCCGTGAACTTATCCGTCGTGGAGCAGGAATTAAATTGAACTATTTGACAAAAAGTGCGAAGAGAGAGAGGCTGATAACCGGAGATACTTCTTGCACGTCGAGAATTTTCAAATACAGATCAGACTTTGCTTCGAAGCTTCAGCGCATCCCTCGAAACTTCTCAAAGTAAGAAAACTTTTGGTTGTATTTGACATTATGTGTCACTGTCTGAAGAAAGAAATCGAAAAGCTATTTCGCGACATAATGACGAACGATCAAATTTTTAACGATTTAAATAATTTAAATATTCGATAATATCGTATAATGCACGGTTTCTCGAATCTATATCGCTGAAGTTGGTAATACTAAATAATCGAAAGCTTAGACATTCGTAAATATCTACATACATGTATATCACAAAGTAGCTTTCCGTAAGAACCGTATTTAATCTCTCATCTTATACCTCAGTTTCTCCGACATTTTCACGGCACATTGTTAAATATTATATTTACAGAGTAGGCCACACAATTGGGACGCGGACGAGATAAAGGTGTATCTTTAGTTCGGTCAGAAATAAAAGGAATTTTTTTACACGAATACAACGATACACTTAAAAGGTACAGAATACGCTTCTTTCCAAGAAGAAGAGAATTCTATTTTCTTTTTAAGTAAGACGATTTTCCAGAGCATTTGGCATTTGGCAGAAAAAGGTATCGTTACTATTGTCGTTAAACTGTCTACTAAAGATATTTGAATTTACATTCAGATACATCTCATTCGGCTACACTAATTACTGACACTTAAAACAAAATTTAATCTCTTGGCTTACCATCGAAATTATATTATCGATTTTGACAAAGATTGAATTCACTAAACTAATTTTTTTCCTTAACACACTCGCTCGATCACGATCCTTGCCCTTATAATGCTAAACGAATGTTGTTACAAGTATTTGCTAATTCGCCTTGACCGCGATTACTATGATTGACTTTCTGCATAGCGTATCGAACCAACTTCCACGACCATGGATCACTAACCTCGATATAAACGGTGCACAATTATTGGCCACGCAACTAACGTGATTAAAATTCCTTGGTAGAAAGTATGGAAATAAATCGCAAGATTATTCACGTTAGATTACGTAGTGAATTACATCAGGTTTGAAAAAAGTACATTAAGTAGAAACTGTAACTCGGATTAATATTCAAGCACAGCCCTATTCGCGAAAGTACCCACCCTATATACTCACTTATAACTGTATCACTGAATTAATTTTATTGTACTATTTTAGAATATATTATATTTCTATTATAATTAATACGCATCATATTAAGAACAATAATAATAAGCGCAAATAAAGGTAAATAATGCTGAAATTTGACGTTGCAAAAATATGCATACATCTTAATGTGTACCTGTTATGGTGATATTAATATTTTATGGTTTTATTTAAGTATATATATATATACTTTAAACGGTTTTCTGTAATACGTCTTTATTCTTCTATTGTGTGCTCTTTCAATTCTATCGTTCTATTGTTCTTGTGGGCGTTGTATAAAAACGTTATGTTCGACAATCTTATAAATTCTTCGGTGACTAAACGGGAGGGTACTAAACATAGGGGCTAAAATGATATAATAAGTAATAGCGATAGTTTTGAAACTAAAATCAATAATAAACTTATACATGCTTTACGTTATCGTTCTGATCAAATTTAAAACTAACATACATCTATATCTATATGAATAGCACATTTCGTTAAAATACTATCAACAAAAACTAATTCATCTGCACCTACAGTCAAGATGCAATCTCGCCACATTACTCTTCCACTGCCGTATCTCATTGTCGGTTTCAAATTTTTAAATTGAAATTCTTCGTTGACTTTTCGCTACACCGCATCGTTCTTCATCCGTCTGATCCGAAAAGATTAAATTTACCTTCATCTGAAAATATTACATCGTTCCATCACAATTGATTTTTAGAAATATATTCTTTAGCAAAATTCAGTCTTTTCTTACGTTACCTCTTTTATATACTGTGGCCCATTAGGGCATAATACGTGATACAGGTAAGAGAGAGATTCTAAATTCAAAACAAGAATAAAGTAAAATTGCCTCAGACTTGCGAACAAAAAGTTTTATTTTCAAACAAGTTGAAAAAATTAATTTTTCAACTAATTCGATAATATTATTACCAACAATCATAAAATAGAGTAATAATCTCTCAAACGCCGAATATTAATGCGAGTCGTTACAAATATACTGCATTTATCAAGCGTGGCGTGGCGTCGTCGCGTGCACGGTAGAGCATATCTTTTCTCGTTTGTGTCGTACCAACGGTTCTCTTGTCATCGTTCGGGTATTATTCGGAGACACGCGAATGCCTTTAAATCCTCCGCGATATCTCAATCACATACCTTAATGGTTTTATGCGTAACCCGATAGGAAGAGGATGAATTAGTCGTAAGAGGGATGCCACGTTTCCTTCCTTCCTCTCTATCGGTTTATTTCGGTTAGACAACGTTTATACGTAAGCAACTCGGTGCCACTTTTAAACAACACGATGAATTAATCATTAACCACCCTTCGCTGTAATGTACTTGAAGCCCGCCTCTCAGCCATCTCGCTTACCGGTGCATTCCACGTAAACAGGTTAAAAGCAGAAAAGAGCTTTCGCCACGCGACGCAGCCGATCGAGAAAATCGTTAATCACAGCAATCGACTCGGAACAAATGGTAGAACGTGAGAGATCACCGTTTCTCCTAGCTCCAACAGCTTCTTAGATGATGACTTAAAAAAAAAAGGGAACATTTGATTATCTTTCTAGAGTTCATTCTTCGAGTAAGAATAAGAGAAACGTTTCGGCTATTTATTAAACCAGTCTTTCTTTACTTTATTTCTTCATAAATTGTTCTTTATAGGAACTTCAATACCAATAGATACATCTGTATTTTTGTAACATTCAACTACAGTGTATATTTATGATACGATATAACAGTATCACATATGAGAAGCAATATCATACGAGAATAATTTCTCGTCGTATTTGTAGTAATTACAACATACAATGTACGGTGTTGTATTACAACACTTGGCGTTAGAATTATGTATATTTAATATGTACCTAACTAAATGACGGATGAACGATTAAAGAAATATAATAAAGCAATATAAAATAAGTATACCTGCACGATTACTTTCTTATTTCAATAAAAGTCGGCATCAATTTTGCCAACGACGATGATACGAACAATTATGAAAACAAAAAGATCTGAAAAAATGATGGAACGATTTTAATAGTTCTACCATTATTCGTAAAACTTTCGTCTTCTTATTTCGAAGGTACAGGATGTAACTTTGATAAGTTAATGCGCAGATTCTGGTCAGTGTCAATTAAGAGGACAAGCGTTACTAATTGCAGACCGAAGAAACGTTCTCGACGATGTAGGGCACACGCGGTACGATTTAACGAGCGGTTTTAGCGACTTTAATTATTAGCTTGACTGTACTCCAGAGGGTCTTTTAGTTTATGCAAGCGTGACAGAATGCTGAAAAGAAGGAGAGAACGTGAGAGGCAGCGAGCGAGATAGACAAAGGCTGTTTGCACCCTCGGTGTTAACGCAATATGCTCGACTCCGTTGAAGATGGAAGCGTTTATACGAGAACGCTCTGCTTGCCTCTGTCTGCCTGCACTTTGTCTTGTAATCGTTTGGCCACGTTTGTTCCTATTCCCTTTGTTCCTTTTTTCTCGCCCCCCTCCCCCTCCTCCTCCTACCTACTCTCTCCTGTTTTGTCTATTATTATCCATGCTCTTCAATTTTCCCTCTTAATCCTAAATTCCAGCTTAATCTCTTAGACTTAATAGTATCGCGTGGGTATTTAAATTATTCGATTATTTTCCTTTCACGAACATTGTTTTTCAATCGCGATTCTCGCTAAAATTACGTCTGCATCCTTCATTTCTTCTGCATTCTCATATCTACTCTCTCTCTTTCTCTCTCTCTCTCTCTCTCTTTATTTCAATCTAATACAAAATATTTTCTTTTTCGCTTCTCTCGTCTTTCTGTCGTATTTCCCTCTTTTTACATTGTTTTCTCCCAGCGATAGAATCTTGTCCTATGTTTCTACATTTGTTCACTCGTCTAAAGAGCTTTCATGTTAAATTCCTAAAAAGGAAGATCCGTCGGAAAAAATTGTCTTTCAACCATTCTGTCGACGTCATAGTGTCTAATCGCTCGTATTTTATATGTTTATCGCTCCATCGTATCGAGCTCAATTTTCTCACGTGATCTCCATTTTCTGGCGTTTCATTCTAATACACCATCGCGAATCTCATTTGTCTGCTGTCGGAATCATCGACGATCTCCCAGACAGTCGCGAAACTATCGAGTGTCTGGCAAACATGGAAACGGAACAGATTCAGTTCGTGATAGCAATAAAGTGTCAAGCTTACGGAGTAGCGTTTGGACCGTTTCGAATTCGCGTGTCTGCAGGGCTGAAAACTTTCACCCTCCGGCGTTGTCCTGCCAGGATTCTCGGTGTCCCTCGGAAAACTGTCAAGCCGATTGCGTCGGCTACGTGATGAGGCGTTCACTCGGTCGGAAGACGATAATATGCACGAAAGGAAAGCACGTTAAAAGGATGAAACTTGCCGCTGCCAGCGAAAGTTTTTTTAAAAATAGAACGACTACGAAGTCACTTGTTTGTGCTACTTATTGACGATCTCATCGTAATTTTTAATATTTTTACTCATTATCACGTTTACTATTGGCAAAAATTTCATTTCGCTTGCTGGCTCTATCGCATCGAAATGGGACAGCGTAAAGATTTTAGTATCAACAGAGAGGAAACGTAGCTAGGAGCCTTAGGACGATGATAATAAAACTAAAACTACGAGCTCGTTGTTGGTTAACTTTATCAAACGTGGTACGAAACGCCGAGAACATTTGCGTCGAGAAAAATATCATCGCTGTTTATTCTTTCACCGCTGTTTCCTCGTATAACTGTTTTATACCCCTCTTTTCTTCCTCGTCGATTCATATCTGTTTCACCGTGCTATTGCGCGGCATTGTGTGCACGGTTTGCCGGATTCGTCTCCGCTGGAAAATAAAAAACAAGAAGAAAGGAAGACGACGGCGTTGGTCACAGTAATGGAAATCCGAACCGCAAAGAGAAATTAATTTCTTCGACGGTCAAAGGTCGATGAATTGTCTCCGAACGGAACGTTCATCAATAGCGTTTCAAATAAATTACATTTTCCGAAGTACGAAAGAGCCACGACTGTTGGCCCCTTCGCCATCGACGAGATCTACCACAATAACGAATTCTACATTCCATACATCTTATATAATCTATATAATATAGTAAAACGGCGAGAAAAAATCGTAGATCAAATTTTGAGCGGTTGTTGTACAGGGAGGATTTTCCTTCGCAAGATCATCTTAAAACAAATTCGGTAAAAAGTTTCTTTTAATTTTGTACGATCGTTTGAATTTGTAAAACCCTCGAAAAGGAAAAGTCTTTTCACTCGCCCGTTCGTTACACGATGTAACAATGTCTGCGGAAGAAAAAAAGAAGGGAGCTTCGAGCTTTAACACGAGCGCATACAGATCGTCGTACGATCCATTTTTCACGAAGTTATATCAATTTAAATACGTTTAAATTCATTGCATTCATCGTAACGATAATAAGGATTTAATTACCAAGTCAGAGTTGTAGCCGTAACTGTAACTAAATACATAAATTTTTACACTTGTTAATATATCTCCGAAAAAGCTTCCATTTATTCGTAATATATTCGTACATATTCAATTACTAGAGTAACGAATGCAAAATTACGCATCAAATGAAATAAAATAAAAGTTTATATATATTTAATTCCATATTTTATTTGTTCTTCGTTTTAATTTTTCGAAAATTAAATCCAACGATAGAAATTATTCAAAACGTTTATTTCGTCTGAAGAAACTGGGACCGATCTAAAAGAAAATCCTACCATCAAAAGACCGAGGTATATACATATTTGTGCCTGTTGTATTTTTTTGTTAACTTTCAAGATAAAAGTAACAACAATTTTTATCGCCCGTTATAAACTTCCATAAACTTCTACGTATGTTATAAAGCAAAGGTTAGAAAGATGTGAGGGATCGAATGGACAACTTTATGCGACGTTGACCTTGCGTCTCATTGGTCAGTGGAAATCACGTGAGATTAATCCCATTAAAACTAAATTCGATTAATAACGTCCGTAGCGTATAAACTGCAACGCGAGGGCAATACAGCTTTCTCAGGTCAACGACAGGTTGTCCCTTAATGCGAAAACATTGTCTCCCTTCGGTGCTACAAAGCGGGCGAAACTCGAGACCGAAGGAAGAAGTCACGTCGAGGATTGCGAAGAGCAACTCCCAGAGGAGGTTTGTGTAACGTCTAGTTCGCTTAAGAGACCAACGACTTAATGATATTGCAACTAACCTTTTAATACTGCTTGATGCTTGTTACGAAATAAAATCGAAGCCAATGACGAAAAACATTGTCTCGAAGCAGCTGATAAACTACGATAATGTAAAATACAAACGAAATGGCTGTATGACACAAACTTTTCAACTGACAACTATGCGTTAACGTCAACTGCCAAATCGAACGACTTTCGAACAAATTGGTCGTAAAGCAAATAACGTTGCGCACGCGTAACATAAATTTTACTTACGCGATCGGTATTACAAATATCTCGCATCTGGTATAAAGTCTGGCGTAACGAAGAAAATACGTTCGATGGTAAGAGAGCGTGGTATCCGATTGGAATGAAAGGGCAAATGTCGAGGCTAAGAAATTTCATGTACAGGTACGCTTCGGTAGGATCGTTTATCGTCGCATTCGTAACACGGGAGTTCGGAATTACCGAAGTCCTGATGAAGGGCGCCAGGGGGTGGAGCGCGAGAGGGGGTCGAGGGTACGTAGGGCAATTTTCGCGTAATTCGACGGGGCGTGATCGTCATAGCAACTCCCGATACCCCCGTCCACCCTCTTTGGAAGCCGGAGCCTGTTCAAACAAGCCTCAAACTCCATACCCCAGGTCGTATCTAGCCTCAACCCCTCTCTGTTTCACTCTGTTACTCGTGCTATCTATCTGCCGAGTCTCCTTTCACGTTCCGCCTCAATTCTCTTCCTCTCCCTCCTGTTATTTGTCAGTTTCGCTTCCCGTAACTATACTCCTCTCTCTTTAGACGATTCCACCACGGATCTGGATACGTCGTTCGCGGAAGTTGCAACAACTCAGATTTCCTCCGCGTCGTGACACCAACGGCTCAATCGTTTCATTGTAATTACACGCTCGTTAGCGGGCCGAGCACTGCGCCACTTGTTTTCGTCGATTTTCACCGACAATGAGATAAGCAGTTCTCAGACAGCGTATTTTGTACGTCGCGCTAAAATTTTTGCGGTATTGAAGTAACTGCATCTGCGTACGTGTAACAGAGATCCGATAAATACCGGTAGCCTAAACCGTGTCTCATCGATTTCTTGTTATTAAATATGTGCGACTTCTATTAACAAATGTATCGAATAAATGAGATACGCTAACAAAACGTGATATAAATAGAATAATAAGTTTATAAATATAATTTTACAGCTGATAATCGAATCGAAGAACCTAAGTTTATTCTACATTTTCAGGCTTATTAAGTATAAAGTACATAGACGATCTTTATATTTGTCAATGAATAAATATCGCGCGCGCTTGTAATTATTATAATACCAGACCGCACGAGAGAGGTATTACCATGGTGGGACCATTCTGATAAAGTAAGGAAGAAAGGAAGATATATTATCCAAAGATACATTTCTCAGTAAAATTATCCAGGTTAATTGGAGAAGACCAAGAGCGTGCAAATCCTTTAAAATACTATGTGCGAATGCAAATTCGTGGAAAGCTTTTAGGTCTTCATTTTACGCTCTGAGTTGCGAGTTCTAAAATCCCAGGAAGAGTTTTTTTTTTTTTTCTTACGTATCGTTAATTACGAAAGCTATCTTCTTTGCTGTAATTTGAACTCATTTGTCTATGTCTCGTTCGCGAGCGAAAATACATAATTTCGCTTGGGTAATAAATCGAAGACGGTCTATTTGCATACATTTTCAATCGATTGTAATTATACGGACTGGATTTTTTATACGCTGAAGCAGGAGGGCTCCATAACGAAACTCTCTGCATAATTCAGAAATTTCCCCCATTTCACTGCTAATTCGTATCCCTTTATAGCCAATTACTTGAAAATTATGGGGATAAGATACGTCAAGAGCCGAAGGTCTTTTCTTTTACGTCTAATAGTCTCTTGCCGTCTCTTTTAAATGTTTTAGTCGGTTCAACATGCTTTATTTTTAGTATAAAACACACCTTTGCGTCTTTCAATTCAGTTTGGCAGTTTCTTTGAATTATACTACTACTACTACTACTACTACTACTACTACTACTACTACTACTACTACTACTACTACTTGTTCAAAATTACGAATATTAGCCAATCCATTAGCCAATGATAATGCAAAGTTAGTCGAATATTGTACAAAATGAAAGTTGCGTGAAAATCTTTAAATCCCAACCTACTTTTCTTCAATTTTTTGATACATCAACGAACGCCGTTGTTGTTTCATCCCGAGATACGTTACTTTCATTAACATCGATCAATCTATTTCGGACAGCAATCGTTCATCACCGATCGCTCAAAAATCATGATCGATGCTTTCGCCATGCAATACCAGATAACCTTTTAGCGCGTTCCAGATGGAAACAACAACTCTGCATTTATAATAGCCGTATCTCTCTGCGAGAAACTTTCTTCTCCTCTTCGATTTTAATTAACCATCTTACTTGCTAAACTATCTCACGCTGTGTATCGGAACTACGTTTTCCAAGCGAAGAGAAACTACTCGCTACCTCGTTTCGTTGCCTTTCCTCTCTTTAGCCTAGGTTAGCCTGTCCGTAGCGGCGTGAATTATCAAAACATTTTCAAGGAACCCGAATGCGACTGCAACCAAGCAAACCGGGAAAAAGAATACGGAATAAGGAAAATCGGTGTGAAAAGCGAGACGGAGCTAGAGATCTTAGGTGCTACGGAAGACATAGGTCTCGCAAGGTAGAACGAGAGATAAAATATGAACGAGTTACTCGTCTGGTATTGCGAAACCCGCGCTTAATTATAAAACCGATAAATTCATCGTGTGGGACACGGGAAAGACGCGTGGAATCCCGGACGGTTGATAAACGAGCCCTTGAACCCGACTTTCTACCTTCTGTAGCTATCCGAGCACCTTGCTCGTAGTTTGGCGTCGTTCACGCGGGCCGCTTAAGCAAGCCAGCTTCTTCCCTTCACGTTCGGTACCTCGAAAACCGAGGATCGTTCAGGACCCTTCGGCGCCCTGTATTTCCGTAGCTGCGAGACCCGCCGCACACGCCTCCGCCAACTCGCACCATTCGATGCCTCGAACCAAGGCGGCTACGTAATTAGATCCTTGCCTCGTGCAGCTATGTGCACGTAATTACATTTATGACGCGCGAACATGTGAATATCGATTGAGATGTCCTTGCTCATCGCCACTCTCGATCGTCCACATCACGGAACGCGTGGCTACCACTCTATGCGTTACCGTTCTGTTGTTATTGACCCGCAATTTCGTTGCTTATACCGCGGCTTCGATCACGCGAAACCGAGCAATATTCGATACGTTTGTCTCTTTATGTGCGTTAAATCAGGGGTTTAATGCAAATGAAGATCGATATCTTCTTATGGAAGATTGTGTATATTTGCGAAAAATAACTGCAATATTTGCAATAAATAACTCCTACATATTATTCTACATATTATATTCATATTTTACTATCATAACCGCGATAGTCGTATCTAGACTCGTAGACTTTTAAACTTTTATTTGAAAAGCTTATTTCTCTGGCAAATTATCGATTCGAACGTACTTAATATTTAAAAAAAAAAAAAAACTAGAACTCCAAAATGATCATCGCGATTTACTTAATTCGCCATTTCGTTTCACGAACCCTTCCTCCGTACAGATCGTGAATTTCTCTTTCAAATTTTGATAGAAGCGGCGATTGATATCGCTTAAAGAGGCGGCTATTTAGATCAGTGACATTTCAATATCGTAATAATACAGTTTCGAGGATAACTAGTTAAAAACTTTTATTTGGAAAATTAAAGAAACGCGAGGTCACGGCCTTTGAATTAGTGCCTGATATCGTGTACACGCATTCCACAACGTTGAATCTATCGTTTGTAACATTTCTGATCTCGACAAAAATATCTCAAAAAGTAAGAAGTAATTAGCAATTAATTAATTAGAAGTAATCCAACCTTCTATGAATCCACGATTCGCGGCAAATTGTTTTACCCAATTAATTAAAGACGCGTGGTTCTGATACGATAGCATTTCTCTAAATTCCAATTACCTTGTCGTTACAATCATTTCCACTAAATTTTGTTGCTTTTTCGAGTAACACAGACTTCAAACTCGTTTTTACGAAAATCAATTTACAAAATTCAACAACTTTTATCTTTTATGTGGCGATGGACGGTTGATCAGGTTGCACAGTGGAGGGACATTTACTGTCTGTACCATATTGTTGCAATTTGAACGAAAATAGAATCACTCCCGAAACTTGATTGTCATAACTCGTACGTCACATCTGGATGCCGTGTAATTTCTGAAGGTACGGTCAAAGTTTTGAAAAATATTGCAGGACGCATACTCTACACGCAGAAATTATTCGATATAAACAAATTCTGTTGCGCGTCATCCACGCATACTCGGACTTGGTAAAAGTTTGTTAGTTTTTTATTGGTATGTTAGTTTATTAGAGATTTATTAGCTGTAGGTTAAGTATAAGGCAATAAAAACACATTTAAATCGTCAGGATTTCCTAGTTATTTTAACTCTGCCCTTTTATGCTCAGTGGTTCCCCTTTGTTATTACATCTAATGGGAAAATAAGTTGTTTCAAAGGTAAGTGTAAGAATAATATGCCGAGAAATTGATCGCGAGAAATATTGCAGCTAACGGACGAAATACTCCAACAAATAATAAAGCCACTAAACTGGCACGCTTGATACGTCGTTCTAAACTATATAGATCATACGTTCCTCGTGCCTATTTCCACTTATGTGTATAACAAAGACAAAATATTGCACATATACATATAGATACGATACAAAATTTAAAAATAATATCGATCTGATGTTTTTGCGTTTACCGAAAGGGAACAATTTTATAATTAGTGCAATACGACAAATTGTTACCCATTAACCTCTTGGGTTCAATCTTTAGATCAAAGTACACCTTCGAGGCTTAACACGCTTCTTCGACATAAAATATTAATAGAAGCCACGTCGTACAATATCATTAGCATCGAAATGATTCCAAAAAGATCTAGGTTTTCAATGAAATACAAGTTTTTCGTCCCACCGTCGAACTTAACGACCAATTACGTTTAATAACTAAAATAATCAAAACGTGTTAGTAATAAGATAAGTATTATCCATAACGAAACGAATCTGGAGAAGGGAAATGGAAAAAGGGAGTTCGTTTCTCTTCCACGAAAAATCAATCGCTACCGCTTTAACGTGTTCTCGTCGTTTCACATTAATCTAGGCCATTACTCCATTGCTGTAACCAATTAAGTTTTCATAATTAATCAAACTCTCGCTGGCTTCGACACGTTCCGCTCAAAATAGAAGAAACGACTCTCGGTGAGTCGTCGTGACTACTTAACCCCTTATTGTCGACCTTTATTAACGAGAAACTGATTTTAAAGCCTTCCAAGGTCTTCGATCTTCGATCACGCAGGCAAGAAAAAGAGGATCCCTCGTTAATCACCGACGACAGACGACACGAAGGCAATATCATGCTGGTATCGAAGGACGCGTCAATGTTGGAAGGTGGGTGCTCAATTTGGCGTGGCTCCAGAGCGGACAGATGTCCCTAATTCTTAGTTTGACAAACGACCGGCTGATCTCGATTTTTCTAGCGCATCGCTTCGGTGTTTCTGACGGTTGGATGGTTAGACCGCGGATTTTTATGCATTTTGGGAAATTCGAAGGTGCAAACATACACAGGATGCACACAATAAAAATATGTATGAGAAGACACATAAAGATACGTCAAATATCCAAAATATAGTCTGGTTCTGTAGCCAAAAAAAAAAAAAAAAAAAAAATACATAGAGAAATATTAAAAAATATATGGTATAAAATATCTAACAGACGAGAGCTTCTCTTACAATATCTGATAGATAAAACAATTTTCTAGCTACGTCCCATCTCTTAAATTAGATTCACAGAGGTATGGATTTACATAAATATTCGCGGTCTAGCGGTGGTGATTCTTCTTGGTGGAGCAGCCGAGCCCCACACGCGTGTCATCGTTTCGTGACGCTTTGAAGACAGCTCGGCAGGATGTCGAAATCGGAACGACTATGTAATTACGCTCGCGATTCTGAGTCTGACACCCGACACACAACGACGCAAGCGCCGCGCCGTCCAATCGAACATGCCGACACGGCAACCACAATTGGTATAACACGTCCTGTTCTACGATTCCCAGTTCCTGTAATAATTCAATCTCGTCGACAGTTCTCAAATGTACCGGAGTTCCCGATGGCTGCACAGTAAGTACCACATAGTCGATAGAGCGGTATTCGCGAACTTCTTCGGGACAGCACGGTTTAAACTTCACTCGTGATATTCGTCGGTATAAAGTAATAATTCGCAATGGCGAGAGCACATTTATCAGTAGAAAGTAGCTTCGATTTATTTTCTACAGTGGCATCGTGTTGATGGCCCGACTGAATATCGAAGTCTATTAATATAATGGATAATTAATTCGCTATATAAATACATGCATGAATTACATATTTTCAGATATTCGTATATGCAATACGTATATGTATGTGAAATTAAGATTTAGAGTTTAGGGTATACGTAAATCTTGTACTGCCGCGGGTTCTACCGTTACCGTACCGGGTTGAACTATTACGATACGGCGTTTGCGCTTTCAAAAGCAATAGACGCGCCATAAATCCATGACATAGCTCACTAGGAATTCGTGTACACGGAGTCTTCTTCTCCTAGACCCGACGTTCGCCGTACTATTATTTCGTTAACCCGTCGTTTCTCAGATTGTGCATGGTGCTCAAGATCCTGGCAGTACTATCAAGATCAGCGACGTCCACTGATTCGTTAACGATACCATATATTCGATACAAATCGATATAAACAGGCATCGAGATTCTACCGTTCATCGTTTCCATGTCTATCGTTTTATCGATATTCATTGCCCTAATAGTTCGCATCTGACTTCTATCATTAGTTTCTTTTGTTAATATAGCATAATTTTTGTAAACCACACTGATAATGTGAAATCGTGTCTTGTATCGTTTCTACTGTTTTCGGTTGAAATATCTCGTATTTAGTTATCGATAATTCGGTCTTCGAGACATTTTCGGACATCGAATCTGTTCAGAAAATTACAAAAGGGCATCGTGTATATATGGTTAGAAGCGTAGAAAGCAATGGTGCGGACCGGCCTTTTCCAGAGTTTGCCAACTATGAGCGAACCTATCGCAACGACAAATTTCCTCATCTAACTTTCTACGCCGAGATGAGATGATCGCTCAATGCCACCATCACCGGCGCTGCTATCTTCACTATAACTCCACTCATCCACCAACCTGTTCCCCTCTCCTGTTCTTCTTCTTCCTCTACTACACCTTCGAGAAAATTAATGATGGAATCCGAGAGTTTTCTATAGGGAACTTCAACGTTAGATCCCCTAGCACGGAAGAAATTCGCAAAGAAGGTGGAATGGAAAGCAACGACAATGGATTTTTCTCGGCGCTCGATCCGTGAATGGACACCGCTTTTATCCCCTTTCTAGTTCCGTTGCCTTTCCGTAAAGCTTACGCCGGCACCAAATATCACTACTCGAGTCCTATAAATTATCTTGCGATTAGTTAATCCTTATCCGTTCCTTATGCCAATCTAACACACGTAATGTGTAATAAACGTAAGAAAGCAGTATTAAGTACATACCGCCTTATCATTTGAGAATTCCAGTAGGAAGACAAGCAGTATAGATACATTTTTTCCTATTTCTCTGACGTTAAAGCGTCACTGTATCGTTAAATTAGGCAATTACTCGCGTGACATAATTGTAAATTTTTTTCGAATATCCGACACGTTGACCAAGTTTTGAAGAAACTTACAAAAGGGTATAATTGTTAAACGAGCGTTATTTTGCAAGTTTCGAATATATTTTCCTATAAAACTAAAACAACAGGTAAAAACAAGCATATAAATAAGTATATTTTCTTTCTATAACTTGTGTGAATCCTATAAAAAAATTATGTATGCAGTTTTGCCACGAAATAAGCAACCAGCCATCCCCTCTTCTTCATCTGAACTTGCCGACAGAATGAGAGATCGGAGAACGATCGGAGAAAGGTCCGTGAAATTGAGAAGCCATAAATTTTTACGGTCGAACGAGCAGCGTCGTTGTTTAGTAAAAGACGTAGAATAAATAGTGTATAACGCTTTCTCACTCTGGTATTAGCGGTTCTGGCGTGTTCTCTATGCTGTATATCCGATCCCGAACGTGTTGTTTATTTCGAGACAAAACTGTACAATTTCATTGAAATTATATCGGACGTACTTATTTCCTTTATTTTCGAAATAAAATAACTTGCAAATTTAATTATTTACCTTTTCCCTGTTTGTATCATTTTATTATTTTTATCATCAATTTGAATGTCACGAAGAGACATATATTGTTCTATCGGGAACAAGGGGGAACAAGGGGGATGGGACGAATGGGAGTCAACTATACGGTCGATTTGAATCGTAAAACAAATAATTTCGATTATCTCGTACAATTCTATGGCCACTTTACTCGCTTCGTTCTTCCTTTTCCCTTTTTATTATCTATAAAGATGGTGTAAGAAATATGGATACATCGTACACGTTGCGTAGCCCGACCTGCGCTACGGTGCAAGCAACAGCGTTGAGGTTGTGCACCGGTTGGCGACAACGAAAATAATTCTGCGATATTCTCTGGAATATTCGCTCGGCGAGTCGACGCGTCTTACAATTGCAAATCGTATTCGTATATTTCTCACTGTGGAGAGTCTATTCTATTTCCCGAGAGCTTTGAAACGTTGAATAATGTCAGCAGAAACACGTTTGTTTTCTTAATGGTAAATGAATTTATGGCCATCTGCTTGCTTAAAGTATTTGTTGAAGTGTAAATTAATCATCCTTTCATAGTAGGTGGCGAACGACGCTTCAATTCAATTATGAAAACTGTCGAATGACTGGCTCTTTTCCGTTCATTCAGAAAGGGGTTAACGCGATAAGCAATATTTTTTACACTCCTTTGAGACAAGTCAGTCGGTGTAAAATAAGCTTTCAACGGAAATTGAAAAATTAGAAATTTATAAGAGCTACTCCTGCCGGAATTGAGAGGTAGGAGCTAAGAGAATCGTCTATTTATCGAATACTCTGTAACGAAAAGATCGTCGTGATATTGCACGATTATCAATATTAATTGTAGCGGATTATTCGAAGATACAAAGAAGATCTGAGCGAATTTAAGAAACGAGCAGGATATCTTTCTCGTTAAGAATCAAATGTACGAAGGTACGCTACTTTAGTCAACTATCGATATTATAACCTTAACGATTTTAATATAATCGAACGTAATTTTAATGTAACGTATGACTTTAACGATACTGATATTATTAAAAAATGAAGACGGTTTAATTAAACTTCAAATTACACGTAAACTTCGTAAACTATGGCTGTTCTTGAATTTGCCATCTTAATTATGAACTTCGTCGTCGTGGTGGACAATGAAATGAATGCAAAACGTCCAAGTAACGTTTCAGAAGCATCGGAAGAAATGAGAAGAAGAAAAGAAGTCGAAGAAAGGGAGGCATAAGAGGAAGGGAAAAATGAAACAGAAGAACAAGAAACGGGGGATTTATTCTTTGGTGTAAACGACGGTCCACTTAGCGAACAACGATTAACGTTTCGCAAATATCCACTTCGCTTTTTATCAGCGTCTAGACGGTAATGAGCTTCACCGAAGGGTATTTCCGCCACCAGAGAATTTATTCACCTTCGCTTGTTTATTCGTCGATCTTGTCACGCGACTGAATTACAAACTCTTCAGGTGTAGCCGATGTTTCGCGAGTCTCTCTTTTTCGCCATCGGTCTTTATCCTCATCGGAATTAACGAGCTCTTCGAAGAATCGGCTCGGAATTAAATCGTGGCGTTCTCGGCGCGCGCGCGCGGGGTGCACGCAATTCCGCAACTTGAAATTGAATATACTCGCGAGAGAAAGAGGGGCGCAGGAGGAAGAAAGAAGAAACGAGAGTGAGCGTAAGCGCGAACGGATTCGGTGCCTCGGAGAAGAGGCCTCGTCAAGGCCCCTGGAAATGGGGCTCTTGACGCGACGAATGAAATTATTAAAACGTCAACGCCACGTACCTGGCGATGAAGCTATTAGTAGCGCAGGCGCGGGAAAAAGACCAAGTTTCCTCGGGTGAGAGCGAGTTCAAAAATGTGGCTTCGACTTATTCCGCGAGACCAGCCAGTCAGCAATTTCCCTGTGAAATTCATTTTAACCTTTCGTCTACGATTCTCGCGGACCGTGTTTAAACCTCCTTTCTTCGCCTCGCTTCAAGTTCAAGCGGTATTTGAATTTTATCGCATGGTTAATAATACTCGGCGCGAGTGAAGAGCTCAACTTGGACCGAAACGACAAATCGACTTACGGAATTTTTCTTCCTCGAGCACTTAATTCGTTTCCCAAATACAGGAGTTTTACACGTCGATACAAGTTGTACAACGTTTTGTACTCTTTTCACGGACGAACGAACACTTTTACGTTATTCAGTTTCGTGCGTTATTTTTCCAAATTAAAAATGAAATACACGTTGATCGAAGATATAGAAATTAGTTGGCTAAACAGTAGTAATCCTTTCAGTACGGTACGATTTAACGTTTCATAGCAAAAATTGTACTTAACATCGAAGATTAAATCTTATGAAGAAATCTTTTGCAATTTGTCGTAAATTACCGATCGAATTACCTACCGCTACAAGATGCGACGGAAAGAGATATGCATAAGCTGTGGAAAAATCCGGAGAAAATGACCTTGAACATATTTTCTGCCGTGATATTTCGCTCTCGAAACCATTTTGAGCATATCTCGAATATTTTGCGGAATCGTTAAAAGTAAAATATTTTCAAGTGTTTAGACCGAGGCAGATATATAGACCCGACATGGCCCATTACACGCGATATTTTCTTTTTAATATTCGACAAACATAATGGATCGATGAACTTTATGATTAAAAGGTACAATTTAACATAAAATGGAACGAAGAAGAACAATAAGTTAAAAAAATCCTGTTATTCCTAGCCGAAGGTATAACTGCTAAGATAAACGATATTTTTGTATCTTAGGTATTCGAATGTCTTTCGATATTTTCACATTATGGCATACGATATACTATCTTTGAATTACCAACGGAGTGGAAAGATATATGTTTAGTCGCAAAATCCGATAAAAGGACAATTTTCATAACACAAGACTAATAGACGACGCAGTATTATCAACTTTATCTTTACTCGCTTGAAATGCAATCTAACCTGTCCAGATGCGACGAATCCCAATGTAAATGTACTTGAAGAAAGATAATGTTATTTGACGTATCGTTACGTGTTAGAAAATCGTGAATAATTACTAAACTGCAAAATCAAAGTTCGATAAGGAATCGATAAAGGAAGAAAGAGCTTTCGAAATATTTTTTTGTTGTAAAACAATCAAAATAAGCGCAGTATGGAGAGTATAAGATGAGAGAAAATATTGCTTTTAATTACCGCAGTTACGGTAAGCGAATCTGTTTCAACTTGGAGTAATTTCAATCTACGTTCGTCACTCGAAATAACAAATTCTACTGGATATGCATGGAAATGACAGCGATCTTCGATTTTTCCCTCCGATGTAGTATATAGAGTGCAAACAGACCGGGAAAGCAAGTGGATCGTTGTTATTGTCGATTGCACGAGCGGATACTACGCGGCAGCCGTCGTTTCCCATCTGCTTCGGGATCGGGAATCGGTCTATGAAGCTCCCGATCAGCGACTGCATTATACATTCACCCTCTAGGACCGGTCGTAGCCTACCGTATACCTTAACATAATAAGATCGCATTATACAGTATACACAAAATTTCCAGTTTAAACGCGGCCCACGTTCGAGTCTTAAGGTCTTGTCGAGCGGGCGTTTAAGTTTCGCAACTTCGCAGAATACACGAAAAGTTAAGAAGTACGACGATATCGCGCGTGGCAACGGCACGTGCGTTGAACACCCGCGAAATCGAAAGTTACTCGAATCGCGTAACTCTTCCGCGGCGATTCTCTCGGCACCGGTTTGCTTCGAACACCGCTTTCATCCAGTTTGAAATATCGTTATACTTTGTCGTGTGGTCGCGTCGGGTCGTTCAACCTCTGCAGCCACCCTCAGTTTGGTATCGAGTTCAGTTTGATAACGTTGGATCAGAGCAAGCAGTTACCGAACAAACTATTCGTTAAGAATTGGCAATCGTGCCTTGCTTTTTCCTCCCACTTTGCAATTCTCTGCACATTTAGCTTCGTTCTTTTTCCGTCTACAGCGTGATAGCTTATCCTTAACGCCATCATATGGATTTAATACGGTTTCAATGATATCTTTAATGATACTATTAATGCTACTTTTATGTTCTATGTTTATGCTCTGTTGCACAACATTTTCCAGCGACACACGCGCAACTTCATACCCAGTAACTCATATAATATCGTATACATTAATAATTATAAAACATTATCTAAAATAATCGATGACTTACTGAAATATTTGACTCGAACAACATCCCGTTGAGGTAATCAACCAGATGTTTATGATTCGACGTCATAGCAACTCGTCCGATTCGCCTTACGTATTATATATATTACATATTGTAAAAATCCAATTACCGATTGAAATTCAGCGTAGAGAAATTCGCGGGAATTGTATTATTTCGAATACTCGCTATGACAGAAGCTGTGTCAACGAACCGTATAAAAGACAACAAATTGAATCGAATTACATTTTTCCCGTCTTAATGAGTTTCTTAACAGGCATTCGCTTATACCATATATAGTATAGAATAGTCGTTCCAGATCGATCAATCTGGTATCAGATCGACGGAAGTTGCTCAACTGTGCCACGGAAATTACAATGTGCCGCGTTCGTTCAACCGTTCATCGTTGGTCCGCCCGCCGCGTTCGATGGTCGGGTTTCGAGCGATTATGTCGTATAATCCGCAGTGGGTGCGTTTGTCATGAGCCAGGCGGCGTGTAGACCATTGGTATCGGGTGTCCCCGTGGGTGATATTCCCTGTTATCCGAAACGCGAGGTTGTTATCCCACAGGACTTACCACACGGAAGCGGCGCTCCGTGGCGCCAGGCAACGTGGGACGGTGTGTGGCGGCGTGTGGCGGCGTGGGGCGACGTGGGGCGACGTGGGGCGACGTGGGGCGGCGTGAGGCGGCGTGAGGCAGCGCGAAGCGCATCGAGGAGCAAGGTTAGCAAAGAGAGGGTGGCAAGAAGGGGTTGAAAAAGGGGCGGAGGAAAGGGTGCGGCCGGTCTTTGGATTAACAGCCGAGCGGACATTAATCATATCGCGTCGCCGGCCGTGAGCTCAGTGAATTTGCAATTAATTGGAAATTGCTGTCATCGTTGTGTTTCTAAGACGAGTAGTCTCGTTCGTGTCGCGTCGCGCCGTGCGCGCCGCGCTGCGCCAGCGAGAAACACGACGATTCGTGCGGATCTAACAAGCGGCTGTATGTACGCGCACGTGCGGCCACGTTTCCGTGAATACCTATCGCGTGACGTAATAAATTGTTTGCGGTTTCAATTTAATTAATTAGCGGTCGCTCGCATAAGCGAGCCAGCTACATGGGAGGTAGTGATTAAAATGAAAAATGGACGTTCGTCTGATAACGAGGATTCGAGTGGACTTTATATGGAGTTTGTTGGAACAGCAGGGACCCTGCCAGTTCCGGATAATTTGATTTGAAACGCTGTTATTTTCGATCGAGGGGCGGGTGGTCTCTATCCGTGACAACCTACGCGATCAGAAATAGACGATGAATTACGAGAGCTAGATATAACTCTCTTGTTCGAGAATTTATTAGACATACTTAGAAATATTGGCGGGACGCGACCTGCCGGGGTATTAACGTTCCGCTTGTCTCGTTGATTTAATTAATCGCGAAACGACGTGCAACGTGTTCGATTAAATCGCTCGTAACGTCACTTTGTTTTTTACATTTACCAATTTACGGTGCGGTTTAATGAAGATAATGCTATCAGCGATGGGTAACGTTATTCGAGAAGAAAAAAAAAAAAAGAAAAAAGAAAATAAAAGAAACTGAAAGGTCATATCGGACTACAGAATTTTCCCAACATATATTCTTGTTTGCTCGTACGTTTCTCCTTCGTTAACGATTAGTTCGCGATATCGAACAAGATGAATGCTCGAATAATCTGTGTTACAATTAACGTTGATTAATCTTTACGCTTTGGCAATTGCAAATTAAGACAATCATTTACAAAGCGGACGAGCTTACCGATTTCAATGACTTTGAAATATGTTGTCAAGATCAACATTCTGAGGTCAACTTTCTCCTATACGTGTTACCGTCGTGCGATTTTTAGTTACGTCAACATTATCAATAAATTTTACTCGTCTATAAATATTACACGTATAGTAAAACGAGCACCGAAATCGACGATGGTTTCTGGTGGGTGATCGACTACGTCAAAGAACGATACGACAAGACAAGGGGCGACAGGTCGCGCCCTTCCGGACAATGGAGTGGAGTCGAGTCGATCTAGACTACAGTAATATCCTTTTTTTCGGCCGAAAGTACGCCCCATCGAGTTCCCATCGGTCCCAGGAGACCGACGGTATTACAAGTAATTGTCGCCCTGGGGTGGTCACGCCGAACTCTCCCTACGTTCATCCCGCCCTGCTATTCGATCCTAGGGTGAGACGGAAGACGAGAGCCAGGACGACAGCAACGGCCACGACCAACGAGTAGAGTACAAAGGGCATTAATAATTTCACGTTGAAATAAAAACAAAGGAACGGGAGAAGATATCGTAGATAAGGGGGAAAGAAATTCTACTACACGAGAAAAACGAAGCAAAAAAATATGAAAGGGTGGAAAGATATTCGGAATTGGTAAAAAAGAAGGCTGAGACAAGTGGGAAAGGAAGAAGGAAAGAGAATAACTCGCCATAATTTTGCAGCGAAACGTCCTGGCGGTACGAGCGCAGCGAACCCCACTTGCCATCCAAAGTCCTAGCTCGGGGGAGAAAGTAGCGACGAACTTTCGCCTAACAAGTGGATGATTCACAAATCATCCCCAATTCCGCGTGCGCCACCCCACTCCGATGAGAAACTTCGTTCCAGTCTATAGCCCCGTCCATGCCGACCAATAACTTTCTTTTCGTTCGCCTCGTTGAATTGAAAACAAAAAGAAGAAAAGAACGTCGAGGGCAGAAAGAAAGGGATGAAATAGAAGGAGACGGACAATTTGATTCGCTGTTTCAGGAATCTGCAGCTTAATCGAGAGTGCTATCGTTGGAAATTTAGGCCCTCTCTTTTATTTGTTTCACTCCCGATCGCTTTACACACGCTTCCGTTCCGACTTTCCCGTGGAAGACTTTCTTCCTCTTCGTTTCTTTCCTTCGAATCATAAAAGACTTTTATAATCGCTTACATTTATTTGATTAATTAATACGACTTTCACATATACCTACATTATCCTAGACACGTTAAATCGCGCTAAAAGATGTTTACGTCTTCATACAGATATAGATAAAGGATTTGACAAACTTTCATTTTGTTTGTCATTGCTGTATTTATCGTTGAATTGCGTTCTCAAAAGAAACGTTTACCTATACACAGGTTACGGATCGCAAGGTCAAATGGACAACAGTAAAATATTCCACACCCTTGATATCGTACGATTTTTGTGCGAAACATTTTTTCCTGCTATTCATATTTTTCAAGATATTTGAGATTTTTCAGTTGAATCGGGCACGCTGTATGTAGCCTATCCTGTTTGAGAACAGATGGTATGACATGGCAACGGTTCGATTCTACAAACAAAAATAAATTGTAAAAAGAAGAACGCAATTTGTTCATTCGAGGCTTCGTTTTCGAGAAAATAGAGTTTGAAATAGGAGTCGTCGACACGTCGATGATCCGTACGGAACGCGTTCTGTAGGGAGTTACATAGCGGACAATGAGCGTACGTGTACGCCCTCGTATATACTCGGCGGATAATTCACACTTTCAACCTCCATTTACTCGAAAATTTCGTCCGAAATGAAAAAATTTCATTGTCTTCTTCCAACATATCTTTGTAGAATCCTATCTCCGTGAAATCACCTACCATCCGTTCTGAAATACTGACGATTATGCATACCGATCAACGGCAAATATATAAAATATGAATTTTATTACGTTGAAATATTATATTTGAATGAAATAACGATTACAACGAGAACAATAAATATACGTTCATATATACCTACGAATACAATAATAAACGTATTTTAAAAACATCGTGGTAAATATTTAACATAAACAATTGAAGGAGTTAAGGAACTCGTTAAAATCTACGACGAGAATAATTTTTTGCGAGTTGACCGATTCTGAAAGGTACAGTCTTAAGCGAGAAACAATTTACAAGGATCTCCATTTCATCTGCATGAAATCAAATGTCGGCGGTAAACGAGGCCTTGTTATTAATCGCGTTTTCGACGGTGAAACCACGATAAACGGACAAGGAACGCATTACACGACGATGTCGGATAAAGATCGGCGAACCGACGAGCCGATTCAGCCACTGAATCGCAGCGCGCTTGCATCAGGGTTGATGGTTCGCAAGATAAACGAAACAAAGTGTCGTGAGTCACGAGGGCGCTATCGAACTTTCTGGTCCAGATCGGATCAGATTAGACGATGCGCAATCCCGGAGACTTTTCGTTTGATCGCGGAACAGAGATAAACGAGACTCGATATAACGCGACGAGTCGGAGGATCGGGCAAACCGCGACAGAAATTTTCTCCCAATTCCTACTGGAATCCTATTACGGACGAAGAAATTACACGAAATGAAACTGAGGCAACCATAAATGCCACGACCGAGTTACGTGTAATCGAGATTGGTCAATTTTCCATGAACACGGTGCAGCGTTGAGATAAGTTTGGATCGTGCTACAAAATCTCGACTGGAATGTAACGTTTCCGTCGTTGATCGAACGAGTTTCGCTTCATCGAGCGAGCAATTTTCTGCGATCGCATTTTGGATTCCATCGCATTTCCCGTTCCGTCGCGTCCTGCCGACCAATTCCAATGTAAATTATCGCTCGTGGCCGCTTACTAGTCTTTCGCTCCCCCTGTTTTCTATTTCACTTATTTTTGCACAAAAGCGACGCTTTTAGCTTACTTCAGAGAGATGCGATATTCTCGCTTTCGATCGAACTGTTATTCAGAAAAAATGGAACAAAGTAGAACGTTCAAACAGTCTTTTTGAAAAACTATTTATAAGAATCGTTTTTATGATCGAATTTCATATTACCAAATTGAAAGTACACGTTACCAAACTTTAGCGAGCATAAATAAAACCATGTCACGCAAATAAAAATAATTAAATAACAAATTATGTAATAAACTTAAATGTACATGCGCGTGTTCTTAATTCAATAAAATACATACATTAATCTGATAAATGATATAACATCATGATCGATCGATCATTAACATTTCGTCACTTTTTAATAGTTACATCACTTTTGTTTCAAAGCTATTATTATTAAAGCAACTGAATAGAAGATAATAAGCAAGTAAAGTATATATATAGTTATTTCATATTTCCTGCACTTACTACGTATTTTACTAACCATCAGAATTTTCGTGTTTTTCGTGGCTTTGATCAAAGTGAAATCGGTTGAACGAAGGTTGATTTTTCATTAGAAATAACTTTTTAGAAAGTTCCAGCGAAACAAGGTTCGTCTATTACGGAAATGGGTCCATAAGGCTAATTCCAATTTTTCTTTATCTGGATTCATAGTCTCGGCCGAAGGGACGTAGGAACTGTCTTCGGGCAAAGAAGATAAGCCGAAACGGCTCTTTCGCGACCGTGAGAATGGCGAGATTTTGTGGTTAACCGAGTTACTGGCAAATCCGAGAGATAACGGGACGAAGGGATGGAAAATGCTCCCACGGGGTAAGACGGGTCGTCGCGATGTCCTCGCAGCGACAATAAACAGTGTCGAAATCGTGCATTCGTGTATGTACCCCTTTCGTTGACGAGCGTCACGCAACCGAACAATTTTACTCGTCAACGACATGTAATGCCAATCTCAAAATTCAAAATTCAGAATTCAGAATTCAGAAATCGGAAATCGGAATTCGGAATTCAAAATTCAAAATTCAAAATTCAAAATTCAAAATTCAAAATTCAAAATTCAAAATTCAAAATTCAAAATTCAAAATTCAAAATTCAAAATTCAAAATTCAAAATTCAAAATTCAAAATTCAAAATTCAAAATTCAAAATTCAAAATTCAAAATTCAAAATTCAAAATTCAAAATTCAAAATTCAAAATTCAAAATNTCGGGAAATTTTGCGCTAACGTTACTTTGTTTTAATAAGATGTCGTTCCAACCCAAGATAATATTCATAAAGCGTCTCTGTGTCCTGTTTGTGATCAATATGTAATAATTCGACGTATCATCCGTATCTATTCGTTCGTAACGTGTAGACTTATAATCAATTTCAGATTTAGCATTATGGAGGCAAGTATGGTAGCGATAAAAAGGTACAATTGTTTTATTATATTATCGATCAATATTGTACCAATGTGTACATCGCAACATTCTAATCAATATCGTAGAAATAAAGGGGAAATATCTGCTCTGTTATTAAATATATTCGAATACGTGTAACCGCATTTTATTTATAGATCATCAACTTTTTCCTCCATGTAAACGCCGCTATGCCTTTGTTTGCGAGATATTCGGAGAAAACTTGCTTTCTTTTTGGTTTCCATTACGCTCAATTCCGGCCTACAGGTAGCCATATTTTTATATATCCCAATATAGGCTTAACTCATCGATGATGATCATCTTTGATATAAATAAAAAAAAGATAAATCAATGAATCATACGTTGGGTTAAATGAATACCCGGTCACCGCTTCGTGAGGCGGTCGATAAAGTTAGCACGACCTCATTTTTATTTCACGCGATTTTCCGAGTGTATCGTAAATTCGATTACTATCATTTATAAAATATATAACTGAAAAATTAACATCGTGCGTGATTATCGTTAGGTTACGCGTGGAGGGTATGTATACATATCTGCTGATTCTAGCTAAGCTGGTATATACGTGACGAACAGGCAAACAAGACATAGCGCAACATTTCGTATATCAATAGATTCATTGAAAATTATCTCACGCTAGTGCCGCTGGACGGCTACTGTCTACTCCAGAATGAATAAAGAGCAGTGTTATGCCGAGTGTATCGTTGAATTTTTATTTCAACGATATGACTGAAATGTCCCCAATTAATGAACAATAATATATTATAAAATTTCATATAAATGTTATTTTTTTATCCATTATCTGGACCGAATTTGCTTGGCCCAAATTTAAAACCGAACTTGAAATATCTAGAAAATTAAAGCCAGGCGATAGTGGCACGTATAGGGAAAAGTTACTCAGAATATCGTCCTCTGAAATATATAGGATCAGATTTCATTAAAAACTTCGTATTATCTATATTCAACGGTCTCCACTCTATAGACAGTTATTGGTCGAAAAGAATTCGTTCAAGTATTAATCGTAACATGGACGTTAATTAATAGAAATTATTTTTGTTAGCATTATGAAAGCCTTGTCTAGTTGTAAGTTACCAAGTAATTTAATGAACATAATTTATAAGTAAATCGAAAACAATTTATAATACCGCTACTTTAAAATCGTTTATGCACTTTGCTCTTCAACTTGTTTCACAAAATAAGCTGTATTTCGTTACTTCCCTGATGAAACAATAATTTAATTTAAACCGAAGCATCCCATTAGACCAGCGCGCTTATTAAAACACAATGTTTGAAATTAAAACTGCCAGGTAAACACTGGCAAAGGCGTCATCAACGGGGCGATAATCGTCTAACGATTATACGATTCTTATCGTTCGTATAATTGCCTCCTTCGTGAAACACGCAACTCCGCGCGGTTAAACAACATCCTGATCAATTACCATTAATAAGGGCTGCCAACCCGTCTTCGACATTCAAGACGCTAAACCAACAATTACGTCCGGCAATAAAGTGGAGCAACCCCTCGTCAGAAATTAATACGGAATTCACGAGAACCGAACCGCGTAACTATAAGCACGTAGCGTAGGCCCGATTTCCTTGACGTTTAGCGTTCCACGGCACAGGGGATAAGAAATCAAGGAACGAGAGGAGAGGAGAGAAGAGAAGAGGAAGAGAAAGGTGGAAAGGGAGAGCGCACGACTTTCCGCGTTTTCCTCGATGCTGTTCGTTTCAGAGGGTTTCAGAGGGTTTCGACGGCGCGTTCGGTTTCCTTGGTGACCGAAGGGAATGCAAAACTGAACCGCACAGTTTGTATCAGCCACCCTTTCTCCCACTCCCCTCGAATACTGCCTGTTTGTATTTCATATTGATAGAGTATTGATACAGCCCTCGTGTAGCCCCTCCACTCGACAAACTCACCCCTTTGCCTCACCCCTCTGTGAACCATCGTGACGAACCGTTACTACCGGTCCCGGGAACGTAAACGAGCATGCCGTGAGTTACCATTTCGACCGAGTCACGTGTTTACTTTATTCCGCATTGTTGCACCTCGCTAATGGCCGGTGCGAGCATTTTCCTCGGCTGTGCCGGGCTACGTGTACCGTTATGCGTGTCTCTAGTCGTATCCTGAAAGGCAGTTATAACCTGCACCCACAATGGATGGATCTCTTTTAGCGAATAAAGCAAGAGGACCGAGATAAAGCACGAGTGCGCGAGAGGAAGTGGATGAGAAACGGGATACGAGAGAAAGGGTGGTGCGTTGAAACGAATGAGGCGAACTGTCCAAGTCTAGACTCTGGACACACCTAAATATCCTAGTTACCTTTGGACTAACGAAAATTTAGTCCGGTACATTTGGAACGAAAAGCACAGAGGGAAAGAGAGAATTTTCTATACGTAGCTTAAGAGATAAACAATGATTGTAACGTACGTCTATTCGCGATCGTAGTATATTAGCGGACACGTTTAATATGCAATATTAGTCCAGAAGAATAAAAATATTAAAAACGGTTGCTAGATATCGAAGTAATGTATAACTGGTACAGTTTTTAAATATGTAATGTTGCTAAATAACTTGTTAGTAATTGTTATATACCTTGCGTTCGCTACGTCTGCTTAGACCGTGAACGTTCATCAATATGATTAAAAGAATTACTTTACCTAGTAAATGATAAAACAAATATCATACCTCGGATATTTTTACATTTTTGCGTCTTTAAATCTTCCATAAGCGTATAAAAATCATCAGCCTACTCGCGATGAAGCGACTCGTAATTTTAAAAGGGTAATAACTGCAATTAGTTATAACTCAACGTAAGAAATTACGATTACGATTTCATGCATTCGTTCAAAGATTCATGCAAACGTAATACATTGATACATTCCATCGATATAATTATTATCGATATACATACTGGATGTCCGGCAAGACTCTGCCAAGAGAATTCGAGATCCGCGATGTATGCAGGCACAGGCACAACGAAATTCATCGCATACGTATTAACCACTCCTTCCCTGACGTAGTATAACTCAGCTTCGAGCCCTGAAAGCAAAACAGCAACGCATATCGATCGGTTGATCAATTATGAAGAGGCAATACCCGACTACACATCAACGATAGAGCGAAAGTTTCCGTTCTAAGTACATTTGTCTTCGTGAATCGACCGATCATAGGACACGTGTAAAACTCCCCATGCCGAGGACATTGACCAGAATACCGTTTAAAATATACCTCCTGTACACGGAGCAAGTTACAAGTACGAGAAGAACCTTATTAATTTTATAAGTCGTAATAAATTTTAGTTTAAATTGCTTCCCTAGCTTCGTTAAAGTTTTACAGCTATCGTATTTATTTTCGTTGTATGTACGTTATTGTGGTTGTACAGATCGGTAGATGCGAAACATCTTTTCTTCCAAGTTCGAATTTCACGACTTAATATCATCTGTTTAATTTTACATTACCAATTTTTATGAAAAAGCGGAGAAATGTTTAGTAACGTGTATAATATATATCGAAGGCTAATAAGATTTATGACAAAAGTACAATATTATAGAAACTCATTGTCAAAGTTTCACGAATAATCAAAATATTTGTATGGTTTTTAAAATAGAAATTTGAACTAGGAGAAATGTTATAAAAGTTACTGATCTAACGTTTGGGAATGATTATGTAGAGACGTACATTTCACACACGTACTAATGATAATACTACGATAATAATATCTAACGATATTTTAATAATAAACTAATTATAACGTTATTTGTGCGAAACAGTCAGAACTCTGAACCAAAGTTTGATGTTGCGGAATCAAAAACATTCGTATCGCGAAACGAACATGAAATAGAGGTGTACGGAGGATTAACGTTACTCGTTGCTCTTTTTATTATTATTCTTAAGTTTCCCTCGACCGTTTGCTTTCTTTGTGTTTCGGTGTTTTCCTGCTGAAGCTCGAATGAACATACCACTAATGCGAATATATAAACGTATAATATAAAGCGTTGCAAGTAAACAGTCTCGGAAATATAAATAAAAGTTGATGGTTTAGGAATGTAGAAAATGTTATCAAACTGAAAAACTAGCGTTGTTTGTATTCTATAGAAGTAATTTACATGGAAGTGCGATAATAACAGGATTATTAACTTTAAGGAATCAGTTAACTGCTAAAAACGGTTGATTTTGAAACATATGCCATTATATTCGCGTCTTACCTTACATAAATTCGTCGTATGCGTTGATAAGGAAATATGAGGCGTGTGTCGTGGTTAGATAAATGACGTTAGATCATCTTAAGTAGGTTAACATAAGACGCGACTAGGGCAGAACTGGTAATCCGGCACCATTCTGCGTACTCCTGCCAGAGGACGTGGGGTGCTACGAAGGTTTCTTCCACGCGTAAAACGAAAAGAAAAAAAAAGAAAGAAGAAAAAAGAGAGCAGAGCTAGCACGAAGATGTATATTAGTCAGAGTCGTGTAATTTTATCTTATATTCTCTTATTAAACAGTTTACTCGCCTTAAGCGATAGGGTTTGATCTCGAAAGTCATCCTTATCAAAAAGTCCTACAAATATTTCACTTATTAACGTGTTATCGTCCACCTAAAAATACACGTAAAATACAAATCACGTTTATTATTACAAGATTACGTTACGATCACCGATAGAATACGATTTCGCAGCCAAAGCTCGTACAAGCCGAAAGTATTAAACTAATGGCTTACCGGTATCCATGAAACACGCGTAGTACGAACGTTAATTACAAGGTGTCGTCTAAAAGGCTGTAACAAATCACCCGTAGTTCTGCTATCCAGCCAAGTATAATCTAACACCGTGACGTGTAATTACACGACAAGGGTAAATAATCCATTCAAAAGTTGCGCGGCTCAATTTTCAGTTTCTGAGCGGTAATTATCCAGGCAGAATACCGAGTTACATTTAATCTACGTCTCATTTTATCTCTAAGCCACGGCAACAACGATCCTGGGCGCTCGAGCGGATTCCAACCCGCGTCCTTGACACTATCGCTTCGCAAACAATCCGCTCCTGCTAGAAACTTATCCAGCGATTACCGTCGCTACGTTTGCCACGCGATAAGATCGTATCTTGAGGGTATACACTGCGAAATAACCGTGGGTATTTCACAGACGGATTTTCTAACGCGAATTCACCCGAATCTATCCTCTTCTTCCCTCGGTGTTCCACGGTTTTATTTTCTTTTTCTCTTTTTTCTTTTTTTCTTTTTTTCGGTTTTCCCGTTCGTCGCGCGTCTTCTGGATTTTGGATCGCGATCTACGAATTCCTGAAGGAAAGCTGGATCCTGCACACGTTTCCCGTCTCGTTCACGGAAAATCTCGTAGACAGAATAGATACACGACGATCTGAATTTCCTCGGGCGATCGGTACGTCATCCGTCTGGCTTCACGTACGACTAAGCAATTCGATATCACGCTCGCGACAAGCCCTTTCGAATAAGTATGCATCTCTCTATTCGTATACACGCGTATGTGTTCGCGCATTCCTGCGCTCATAGGAGAAAAAGGTGAGCGATAAGATACCTTTAAGGGTAGGAAATATTCTGGATCTGGAATACGTGTGCATTCTCGGGCAGAGAGGGCAGAGAGGGCAGAGAGGGATGGAAGAAGGAGAAAAACGATTCTAAAATCTGGTCGATGTAAAGCACGTCCCGAATGGACTGTCTTTTCGTAGAATATGAATCAGATGATATTTCTCAGTGAACAGTGTTATCGGATACGCTCCCCGCGAGAATAATTTTAAGCAGTTTAAACGACAGGATTTACGTTGAGTGCAACGATTTATATCCAGCTTACGATACGAACGCAGTTACGAGTCCAGTTTCAAGATTAGCTTTGAAACGTAGGGTTTTGATGAAGTTACTTTTATATATTACTTTTTTAAGTATTCCTGTCTTTCCCTGCCCCGTCCAGAACATGAAGAATACTCTCGAATTTTCAGATCGTTGTTTCCTATGTTCGTCACATTCTCAATAGCCGAGAGTATCATAAACGCGAGTATTATCAGCGACGCGTAACGGTCGAGTATCCCTCGAAGGAAGTTTCGCGATCCTCACCTAATTGTTTCACACGTTCGTCAAAGTCTAGTAGGTATCGATCATCCTCCTTCCACCAACGGCGTCGCACGGTACTACACGAGTGATGCCCAGCGAACACGCTGACTGGATTTTTCTCGCGTTCGGTGAAAACCAGTCAGGGTGCATGTTTCGCAGATTTTCGCTTGAAGCTTGCGAGCTCGGTCGAGTCCGACAAGGCTAGTCTCCTATAACTTTTCCATTGGACATATCTCAACAATCACGTTTATGCGGTAGAGCGAATCAGAGCCATCAGAGCGAATAATTCATTTGTCTCCAAGCAGACGTAAAACAAAAATCATTTGCTCTTCTGTCGATCGGAGAGCGTAGGTTTCGTTCGAGGATATAAATTGTTCGTATTGTCTGAGCATTTAGTGATAGCAAATCGCGCGTTCATCGATTCGTGAACCTTGTCTCAGCAGCTGGAGACAGGAAGCGTTCGAAAACTTCTCATTGTTCAGACAAAAACACCCCTTTGTGTCGTTTGACAATTCATTAGTCGGAACGTTCGCTGCTCTCGCGAATAAGTTACCCAGGGTTAACACGGCGAGTAATAGGTACAGTGTTATCGTTATCGGCCACATGCATGCACATACACCATCGCTCTTAGGTAACTGTTTTATTTAAACGATCAGCTATTTCTCAGTAGGTTTAGCTATAGCGAGCCGAGAAATTGTTGCGTCTCATAATCGTTGTGTCACCCAGGCACAAAGTGCTGCAGGAAGCAACTTAAACTACAAAATTGTAGACTGTGTCGTGAGTAAACTACTGGTTCGTTAGGAGTGAATTCTATCGTATAGGGTGGTGATTTGACAGGCTTGCAGGTGCTAATTTGTGGAGTAACACGCAGCGTCGTGACTTTGCGAATTCTGCACCGTAGAATTATTCTGTACCGCAACAATTAGATATCGATAATACATCTTTAATTAAACGTGAGAATTAAACTTTTAGTCTTTACACGGAATTTGATGGTACGGATAATACATAGAACGCACATAGTACGCGAAAATATTTACAATGTCCAAGTCCTATTCATTAAATTATATTCATAAAAATATGAACTTGCATAAACATCCGACCTGTCTACCGACGATCAATGTTAGAAATTGCTAAATTTCGATGGAAAAATATACGTGGAGAAATACATTTGACAAGCTGAAACAATTATAAGCGAAGAAATTTTATATCTTTCAAGTACGTATGATACTTCCTACAAGCTGTGTTCGAATTTATTTTAAATACTCTCTTTTCCTTTAAAACAATCGTTCGTAATATCTTTCTATTCCTATTAAAATATTAATTTACTACTACCGAATATACTATTGTAATAGTATAGTCGACTGTTTGTTACAGAACTAAGAATAAGTCTGACTTTAAACAGACTGTTACTACTGCCGTTTCTTCAAAAAGATCACGTTTCATATCCTGCACGTAGTAAATCTAGCTCTGAAGTTTCCGAATCGATATTTCAAGAAGAAAACTTGAAAGAAAGTAACGTTATCTTACAAAAACCTTCATAATGTTCCGTGATTTATTGCAGAACGTGAAAACGTAACATGAACGAAGAAAATATCGAACGGAACTGTACATATGTATGCGATATATACAAGGTACAATGTTGATACAAGGCGAATATGTAGAGGATAATACAATTAATATAACTATTTTAGGAACAACCTCCAAAAAATACATTTGTGCAGAAAAATATTTAAGATATTTTAATTACCTGTAATTTTCGATAGTTTGAATATACGTACACGCGTACGTTAACGTTATTCTCTATTTTTTAAATAAGATCGTTTCTCGTGTGTGTTACATAGACACACGTGGTAGTGCGTAAAATGATCCGATCGAAATCTTCGTAATCTTCATGGAAAAGCTGTATTCCATTAAATCCACGCTCCATGTATCATACAACTTGGAACGAATCGTATTTATAACGCGATATTCAATATAATTAGCTTTACATTTTCCGGATATACGAGTGCAGCGAAATATTAGTGAGCAGATTTAAGGCGGCATAGTCGAAGGTAAACGTAATAAGAGAATTAAGCAACTTTCTACTTTCGTGATGCGTCACTTGCCAACTGAAAGACCAACACTGAGATTCATTGAGCATCAAGTTGATCGAATTAATCTGTTAGCGTTTCCATTTCATCCTGACGTATTCGACGATGAATTTTGCTCTTTGCACGATCGGCGCAACACCGTTCGCATCGAACCATCCCTAAATTAATCGTTATTTCTGATATTTACGTTCACATACAATTACATGCCTAAATCGATGACCGATATATATCCATCGAGAATGAGCATTCGGAGATGCTCGCGTTTATGACACGTTCGGCTATTGAGAACGCCATGGACGTAGAAAACGAAAAGCGTCGCTACAATTACCGAAAAGAAATCGACCTGAGTCCTAATGTCCCGACTCGATATAGTCTCTTATACCATGAAATTACCTACGAAACGTGTAAATTGTGTGAATTACCTACGTGTGCCGTAAAATTATCCACGAAAACCCTCTTCTTTGTGTTCCTTCGAGCGGAACAATTATATCTAATGCTTAATAGCAGTTAAACATCATAAATACTCGGTTGAACGTGGTACAAGCATGAGATATGCGAAAGCTTCTTGCATATATCCTGAAACATAACATATTTTCTTAATCTTCTAATCGCACAATTTTCTACGCAGCTTTTATTTTTCTATTTATACCCTATAACATTTTTACATTAATGCGTAATATTTGATCGACAATAACCGATTACCGATGGAAAAAATCGGGTTTTAATTTTCAGAATCGACAGAACAAATCTTCTTCTAAAGGTAATGCGCCGAATCTTATTTCAGATCCCAGCAGAACCAACCGATGAACATTAATTGACCGAACCATTGTTGAACAAGTCGTATTTTCTAATCAGCGTTAGAAATTCGTACTCAAAGGCTCTTTCTCAGATCACGTAAATCGATCCATCTATTTTCGAACACGAGTTAACATTGCGAAAGTACACGACACAGCAAATGAATTCACAAACGTTTTATTCGAACGCGTATCGCACGGTAGGACAAACGAGGCCTCATAAAAGAAGTTCGCCGTGATCGAAGCTTAAATCTTGGCACACGCGAGATGTCTGAATTTTATAATTTCATTTAGCCTCGAGCGGATTTTACACGACCAAAGTAGCCGCGCCTCGAGATACGCCCGATGCAAAATCGTCGACATATTTACACGTCAGTTTATCAGCTGGATCTGTCCGGAAATACCTGGAGGAATGCAGCACGCGTAAAAGTAAGAACAGGGGTTGGTGCACGTACAGATGCAACGGTGGCGCGAAAGCCAGTTGGGGGAAAAATGTGCGATTGCGTGGCACTGTTCCAGCACCGTGGAACGCGACACCACGTACAACACCAAAGGGATGCGAAAATTAGCGATGGGATCAAGTTCGATACGTTGAATCCGAATCAAATCCAATGTTTCTTAGGTATTTCTAAGAAATACGAATGCACAAAAAATGAAAAAATGAAGAAATACACAAAATATCCATGGTGTATAGTGCTTTCTAGAATACTTGATAAGTAAAACAATTTTCTACCGGGACTCTACTATTTTAATTATATCTCCAAAAATATGAATTATTCGATGTATCTACCAAGTATTCGATCTTCGTAACCTGTTTCCGAACTCCGAACGTCACAGTGGGTACTTGCAAGCCTCAAAAATGCGCTTACAAGTACCTCGATACTAGAAGAGTCATAAGAATCTGAAAAGCAGTACATAGTGGATATAGTCGATTATTGAACGAGGCTGTAGAATTAGATAATGCGCGAAAATTTAGTGGCTTTCGATGATATCAAGAGAAATGATTTTAAGAGAAATCTCTTTTTCGAAATGCTTGTACAAGTTCGAATCCAGACGGCCAATGTTTGAACCTACCTGCGACGTACTTGAGCCCATTACTAGCGAGGATGTGTTCGTGCGGCCAAGAAAATATTTCAACAAGATATATCTTAGGTGATCCCTCGAGGAACACGTGCAGCTAACTCAGGTGGATTAAGTTCCACAATGGCGGCTTCGAGCGAGCAACAAATGGACACAATCAAGTCCCGGTCCTCTTATGAAACGTTCGCTCGCGTTAAGTTACCGAGATTATGGCAACTTCTTGTTCAACCTTCCATTCGTATGCTTTTATCTTGGAAGAATCCGTTTGTCTTTGCCAGGAATAAGAATTGGCCGTTGCGAGAGTAGCGCGGCGCCTGAGCAGCTTAATAGAGATGGGGTGGATGTTCTTATCTGGTAAGATTAGCAGACAAAGTAAGATTGCACCCTCGTCATCGTAATTGATTGCCGTAGTAGAGATATCCACTAACCAGGATTACCGCTAATTACCGTGCGTTGTGTGTGATTAGTTACTAGTTCAACGATACCTTTAATCAATGATTGTTAAAAATAACTTGCACAGTGATTCATTCTAAATCGAAAATATTCCATCATCTCGTTCACTAACGATTCGCGATTGTGTTGAATTACGTTTCATGCTAAATTACTTCAGTTCGGTGTGATAGATTTCCCTATTAATTACTGTATATTCTCGGATTACTTTTTGTTTTTGTACAAGGTTCGTGTAACTTTTTTTTCAGCAACTTTCAACAACGTTCAAATATAACAAACGTGCAGAGAAACGATCGCTAACATTTTCCCTAGAACCGTATACATTGATACATCGCGGAACTGTAAGTGATGCGATAAGTTTGTTTATTGTTATACTATTTAGTATATTTATAAAACACATAAACGATTTTATGTAACGAACAAAGATTTAAAAGCGTGAAAACAGTGATCAAACGGTACGGGAAGTGAATACAGCTAAACAAATCTATGTCGTGATAATTTGTAACGATATTTCAATTCTATTATAGTAAAACGGTTTCCTTTCTTTGGATCTGTTTAGTAATTGAATTCGTAAGTTCGCCGGACCGCGGTATTACAGGTTACCCCATAAATCAGCCCCTACGATAGAGCTCATTCCTTACGAACCAACACTCTGCCCTCCCCTCTGCGTTTGATCTCCGATTCGATAATTGCTTGCTTCTCTGTACCCAAAATTACCCGAGCAATAACATCTTCCTTACGCTCTCTTTACGCCGATCATGCGTAAATATTATATCAATTCTGATTTGTAACTTTATAACTGTACAAATGCGAAAAACAAAGCGCAAAGGATTGAACGTGTACAATGCACATTGTACACTGTTGCAAATAAGAAACTCTATCTTTTGATATATCATTTTGGTATTAAAGAGAGAAATTTTTAAGCCGTCTACCTACAGGCTTTTCCACGCCGCGTCTTTGTTCTTCGACGTAACAGTATCGAAGTCAAATCCATCAAACGCAAGTTTTTCGCAAATTTCTCGCAAGTACGTACCGATCGGGCTTCAGAGTGGGTCACGGAGCGATCTATCAATTTGGGTCTGAGATCGCGAAAGGAAAAATGCGGAAAAACGGTGGCCCTGTTCTGCTCCCGCGGGACTCGAGACGGCATATGGGCTAGAGGGTAGGAAACAAGAAGATAGGTTATGGGTTCCACTCGGGGAGGCGTCGATGGTTGCCTCTTCTTCCAGTGCTAAGTAGAAAATCATGTCTGCCGTATGAACAGGCAGCCACTACTGGCACTCACTGCGGACTACTAATGTCGAGGGAGTGGATGCATCTTAAATGCTCAGACCGAGTTAGACGATCCCGATGCATTTCGCAAAGTTACATCAAGGTAACGCGAACGCCTACAGTTTAATTCGAATTAGCAATTCTGGTTGACGCTGCTCCATGGTTGGAACTTCCCGAAATATTACCGCGTATTCCTTAGATTCATATCGATATTCTTCCTCATACCGTTTCTTGTTTTCGAAATTGCAAGTACGTTAGAACTTTGCATAATGTTCATAGTCTTTTCCCTTGCTACCTAATTTCGACTGATTGCGTTTATTTCAGTCTGACACAAACTCAAGACGTATTCCGAACTCATAAACAATTAAACATAGAATGATTACAACCGATAAACAATTTTTATTTACAACGTTTATTATTATTATTATCATTATTATTATTATTATTATTATTATTATTATTAACCTCATCTCATATTACTAAAGGTCTTAAATATCACTTTCGGATTGTAATACTAACGTCTCTTTAACGCTTCCTGACACCATGACAGCATCAAAGTTTCAATGCGTTATTAAATTACACGATATTCGAGGCAACATATTTTCTCATATTAAATAATATATATTATATAATATAATAAATATTAATCTCATCACAAATATAAACGATGCCACGATTAATCTTCCATTGTATTCAAAATATTACAGGAAGATTTATACAATTTTTGATAAGTGGTTTCATTGCTCGTTTCATCTCTGCTATTTTTAAGCAGCATTTTGCCAATTTACATTTCACGTAATATCAGCTTAAGTTACGAAACATTTGATATAAATTTCAATTGAAATTTCATTGTACAAGAGATACTGAAAATCTGATTCTAGCAATGCACAGTGTGTTAAATTAAATCAGCGCAACATACAGATCGATGTTGCATCGCAGCCTGATGCAACGTCAAAATGAGTTTGAAACGTACGGATATGACTACATGTAGGTTCGCGTAGCCACCTGTCTTTACGAACACTGCACGTTGCATTAATTTAACGGAAACGTATATGTATCTTACATGGTCTACGTAAAATTATGTTACACTGTAAAACGTGTACGTATGAATTGATAGTTTTAACGATGCTTACAGAGCCTTATTCTTTCCTTTGTATTTACAGAACGAATAAAAATTTCATAACAATTTACCTATTTAATTGGGAAATACGTTACTACTACCTTCTATTTGCCAGAGGGCTGTTTTCAGAAAGTGCCGCCATTATTCTTTCGAACTTGCTACATGTATATTCGCTGCGTTCGGATTTTCTACGGACTAACTTTAATAGCGCCTATGGGCTAATATTTCATTTTCAATTGTTTCGATTACCTTTTTATCGTTGTACAGGATATACAACAAAGCTCTCGTTTCGGAAAACTTGGCTTTCGATATTTATCTGGCAAGCATTCACACATTTGTGAATACACGATTTTGTCCTATATCGAATTTCAATTAAATAATCCTTCCTTTCGTAATAAACAAATAAAATCTATCGTGTTATTTCTCCGTATCGTATCAGTACTGTTAAATTGCAGCGTATAATATTCCAGCTAGTAGGTGTGATACGTCGAAGTCACAGAAGACACTCGCAAACAGTCCACGGTTTAAAATACATAATTTAGCCAGCGATTAAAATCGTATTCATACGTCAACTAAGACAATTAATCAAGCAAGAGGTTAAGTCGTATCTTTTTATTAATTTGCCCCTATTCGCACAGCAAAGAAAATCTATTGGTAAACGAAATAAAATTAAACCACCGAAAAATCGCCGAAATAAACGATGAATAAACGATGATTTTTTCAATTTCTGAATATATATTTTAGGAAATATACACACGCGTAGATACTTAATATGTGTGAACGATAAATTAACGTCAGTTAATAGAGTATATAGCTGTATCCGTTTCTGTTTCGTGGGATGCAAAGCAATCAAAATGACGGGTAAACACCTTTACATTTTGGCGTGTATTCGAAAAGCGAAGCCGGGAAGCGGTTCAACCCGGGTCAGGAGCCAAGGTAAACACATTAAGGACACAACATCCCTGGTAGGAAACATATCTCGGCCAATAGGGGAGCTCGATACGATACGCTTGATTACGACGGAAATTCGAAGCGTCTTGAGAATCGAGGGTGAAAAAATCTACGGAGGGTTTAGCACAGTCGCAGCGTCCCGGAATTAATCTAGCCTCTGTAAATTCTGTTTCCTTTCCGGTAGTTCCCTTCTGTTTATCCATTCGTAAGTGGAGACAATCGTTTCCTTCGATAGGAACGGGGGATCAAAACATTACGTTCTCCGTCTGTTTGTACGAAAATCTCAGAGAAGTTTGTCGATAAAGGCAAATGGTCAATTTCGGCGGAAAGAAAATTAACTAGATCGTGGCATTTACGCACGATTTATAAGAACAAATTATTGCCTTGCTTTCCTACTTATGTCATGTTAAAACGAAAGAAATATTTTGATCCCAAGCCTTTGAAGTTTGACTCGAAAGCTTTTTAGAAACTGTCAATATTTTACAAAACGTCGATATAAAACGTCTTAAATGAGGAAAATTAACGTGGTAACAAATAACGTTTTAAATAATGTTAATGTTCGTTGGCAACATTTTATACGCAGTATCAGCGTTATCCGTTCTAGGTAGATACCAATAAATATCTCAATTGTTTTAGTTTGTATTCACGGGGACGGGGCGAGAGGAGGCGTTAATGATAATATTACATAACATCATATAATTGTTAATAACGACACTCGTAATGTAAAAGTTGTTTTTAATGAGAAAGTTTCCGGATATGTATATATAACTCTGGGTCGGAGCTTTCTAAAACGTTATCTCTGTCATCAGTAAGATAATGTATTCCTTTCCTCTTATAATGCCACCAATCGGTGCACTGAGAAGCCTTGGAGGTTCGATATACACTCCTCTTGTTCGCAGACATTTATGCGATCGCGAGCCGTGATCTCGAAACTTTTCCGGAATTCCTCGATTCGCTCAACGAGGATCGACAACGGGCGAAAAGTTTCGTTGATTCGATGAAATTTAGTTACAGCAGGCAAAGTTTCGAGAAAACTATCGGAGTTTCCGTAACTGTTCGCCGTTACATTTTCATGAGTCAACGAAACTCCTCGTCGCGTGTAATCGATAGATGTTAATTTCATTCCGGCCGATTCTGGAAAATTTCGTTATCGCGGCAATCACTGGAACAGCAGGAGTTTGGTCGTTTATCTTGTTATCGTTGTCAACTTTGTTTTCGACAACGAGCAAGTTCTGTATGCGCAAGTATGCACAGGTTCCTGCGTTACATAGCATCGTTATCGAATTTATGGAAAATCAAACGCGTGAAAAGATGTTGATAAATTTCTCCGAGTATCAGTTTTCAAGCGATACACGTTTAATAAGCAATTAAAAATAGAGACACGAATAAACGCGTAATTTGCCTAAACATTTTTCGATTCTGCACTAATGGCTCGTTATCTTCTTCGTCGTTATTTCCTTGGCGTCGAAAGATTTCGTCAGCTTCGATAAGATATAAAGAAAAAAAGCGTTATTGAATTTTCATTTTACTTGTATGTTAAACTGAAATTTTCAAGATAGAACAGGGACAGGATTAAGAGAATTTTGTAACACGCAACAGATACACGTAACAACGTGATGTATAACGAGCAGTTTCTCGGGAAACTATCGTAATTCATGGTGATAGAAATCATTATCACTATCATATTCGTCAAGTAAAGTACAACAGAACGAGGAAAAGCTAATACAGCATAACGCTAGAGCGTAATAACAATTACGGGTGAAACATGCTTTAATAATTTAGCCCTCAACAACTCACCAACCAAGCTTATTTTATCCGAGTCATTTATCGCGTCGCGATTTACGTTTTCGCGTTTCTACTGGCGTCGAATGGAATTCCAGGGTACTCATTTGTCGTAACTTGGCGCCCAGAGCACTACGGCGTCACGTTGACTGGTCGAATTTGCAATAAAGAAGATAGATGAAACGTGGGGGATATCACCGACTAATCTTTTACTCCTCCGTTTCTCATCGTTTCCCTCTTTCATTCGTTATTCATTAATGTTCATTTTGTTTCGCTAACTAAGCCACGCATTACGTTACTTCTGAACTTAAAGTTGAATATATCTTTCGTTTCGAACTAGTCTCCTCGTAGCGGTACCTTAAGAGATCTGTTTACACCGTTCGAAGCACTGTTCAAGACTTGAACAGATAAACCGATAAACTAACACAGTGCAGCATATCGAACGGTTACAAGGAATATATATTTCTTTATACGTATACACAAGTTAAAGTTATAATTCGCTAAACTATCACCTTCGTACAAACATCTGTTTCATAAATTACAATTAAATAATCGTCATAAATTACCAGACGTAAACTATATCAAAGTACGTTTAATTATTTTATCAACACAAATTACCTATCGAGACACCAATTAAGTAATCCTTCCTTTTCAACATTTTGTCTCTTTAATAAGATGCAAACAACGTTCTCTCGGCAAGAAGTTACCTTGAGTTTCCATGCAACGTTAGGTCTACGTTAGGTCCAGAAAATCTATAGCCCTACGGCGCGGTGGTGCGGTGGCGCGGTGGCGCGGCAGCGCGGCGTCTCGACGAAGGAGATCCGCGTACACTCGATATTCTTCTCCGGCGTTATCCCTTCACGAAATTCCTTTAACTCTCCATAATCGCGGCATGATATTTTCATAATCCCCCTCAAACTTTTACGGGCTGGCCGGTCTATTTTGACGTCGAGTGTACTCTCAAAGTGGCCCATTTGCAAGCTTGTATCTACCCTTAACGTCGAACGTAGCCAGAGAGAACCCGGATGAGAATGGCGGGACAAAGATGGAAGATCGTTTCAGCAAGCTGGCGTTACTCTTCGCAAATTATCTCGCCAATGAGAGCCCGGAGCACTTGGTCTGAAAATCATCTACGCTCGTCCAACGGTGGCTCTTGTCTCTCTTTTTCTATCTCTCTCTTTCCTTCTTCGTGAAAATTTCTCTTCCTTCCTCGCTTCCGGCCACCTCTATCCGCCGTTTCTTGTCGCTTTCGCGTTCGAAAGGGTTGCGCAGGCTACAGTTACGTCGGATCGTTTGTGGAAAAAGTGAGAAAAGGAGTGCCGTGAGAAATCGGGCAAACTCGAGGAGACGAGGCTCGGAAAGGAGAGACAAAGGGAGAAAATCGAAGGGAACGAGAGCGAAAGAGAACAAGCTGCCCTGCCGAAGGGAGAACCATTGTTTCCCCGAGTGGGCCGCAAAAGAGCGTCGTCGAGTTAGAGGGATGTTTGTCTTTAATTAAAATCAGTCACAACCCGTTTCACGTGCTCTGACAATCCTCCCTTTTCTCCAGCGGCCGTCGTTTCAACCCTCTATCTCACTCAGCCACTTACCGGTTTGTCAAGCAGAATTCTTAATATTCAATTATTCCATGCTGCTTTTAATTAGTCTCGCATCCGCCTTTCCGTGTTTAGCTGTTTTCGATTGCGATTCGTTGAAAACCGAACAGATCCTGTGGGACGAGAACTTTCGTAAATAATGGCACGAATCTCTTACATTTTAGCGTCCACTCTTTTGACAAAACAGCGAAATACCGTCAAAATTTCTAATAAAGACTCGAAAAAAGATACTCGAATGTATTTGAAATATATAACTTTTGGGAACTTGTTTTGCGTCAATAGAGGCAGAAATTGGCACAATTTCTCATATCGTATCGTAATCTGAGTTTTAGAAATTGGAAAATCCGTTATAACGAAAGAGCTGTAAACGCGGCTGTGGCCCTTCCAAAATCCATAACCAACTAAATAGCAAATAACGTATGTCAATAGCATGGCAATAGCAGCATGTCATAAAACACGTAGTTGTTAAACGTTCGGAAAAGAGCATTCCCGTGTAGAAAACCACTCCACGTGGAGTTGGTGACTCGGGTCGAGGAAATCCGCTTTGTTGCCTATTCTTCACGCCCGCCTTGCATTTGTGAAACATTTCCTGATAAGGGTAGAAGGGGAAGCTAACGAAGGGTAGCATCTTCAGAAACCCGAGAAGAAAAAGATCACGTTTTACTCAACCTCGGAAGAGAAAGGTGGAGCTCGAAGAAACTCGGAGAAGACAGATCGGTCGCATTGACGCGGCTCATATTACGCCTCGTAGATCGTATCTCGTACAATTTTCCTATGAAATAAGTCTACGTCTGAATCGAAATTTGACGACTCAAACTCTTAAATGCCGCGCGACGAAGGTTGCATTAATTCTGACTCATTCCTGTAACAATCCTCTGTTTACTATTAAGTGGACAAAAAGTGGTTATCGCGTGGTTATCGGCTTATCGCATGCTGATAGGCTTACCTCGGTTCAAATCATAATAAATACGTATTCGTCGAGTCTATTTTCGCAGTTCATAAATCTCATAAACGAATAACTCTTAAATGCCTTTCTGTCTTTTTCTTTTTCTTTTCAGCTTTTTAAGCGGAATTGAAACGCTCTCTCTTTCTCTTTACCTCACACGCCCACGATCCTTATATTTATAACAAAGGCTAAACGACTCTTTTTTCGTACCCATGTTTGATCTATTTTCGGTTGAAGCTCAGTGCCTTGACGTATTTACAGGCAAGACTGTTTAACGGTAACCGATTGTCAGGGACAACAATGAAGCAGTATGTTTTATCATACACCTGCGCGCGCGACGAGAAAGGTCCTCCCGTATGGAAAATGCGACTCGAGCACAGCGTCGTGCATTAAAGCTGCCTGCAGGCGATGAACGTGACTAATTGAGAAACTTGAGGGAAGCGTTCCACAATACGGAACCTCCTTTGTAATAGGATTGCTTTCTGTCGTACGTTACTGTTATTTAGCGGCACTAATGTAAGGGAAAATTTCATGGTCCTTCGTGGCTATGAGAGTATCGTTGTACTCGTTGAATAGAATTGAATGAAAGACGGCAACATGCTCGCGAGGCGTTTCTACGTGTGACAAAGATCTCTTACAAGCGACAATTTGACCATGTTTCGATATTTTATATTCGGGGAACCGCGTGTATCGTCTCAGATTTCTATGCGAAATTTTCAGATATCCATGTTTTTAATTCGTTCTTAATTCGCGGAGCATCGATCCATTACACTCGAGTATCTTTCGCTATAGGAAAGCAACAACCCGAAGCTGTTTCGATGAAATAGAAAGTAAATTAGAAGTAAATAGACTATGTAGAGGTCATATCTAAATTAACGATAGTAGAAGGACGAGGATATTTTGCTGGAAACGAAACGACCTCGTGTAACAGCGTTTAGCAACGATGAAGAGAAAACATTACGTGATATCAACATGTAATACTTTTGATTAATTATCGATTATTTTAGCAACCATATATCTTTTAGTTATGAAAAACGAATAATATACTTTTATTAATTTTCGGGATACCTGTAATTCTCTGCTTAAATTTTATAATTAGCGCTTATCGCAAAGAGATATTCTATTTTTGACGATATGCAACTTCAAATACAGCGGAGGACGACCGCGAGTATATGGCGGATTTCGTTCAATATGTAGATGCATATATTCTCATCGGATATATATTCTCTTCGTTATACAGAATATATCACTGTGCTTACAGATTACCTTTAATTAAAAGGGATCACGTATTTCTGGCATTATTGGATTTTTAATGAAGTATCTAGTACATATAGGATGAATCAGTTTTCCCATAATGAGATGTTTCGTATTATTCTAGAAAAATTGGTTTCAACAGATATATTTTCTCCGTTAATAAGTAATTCGTCAAATGGTTTTCGCAATTCTGCGGCATTCTGTTTTATCAGATTATACAGGTAGCGCAACTTACGAATACGAAGAAATAAATGACCAGAAAGCAAGTATCGGTAGCAATTTCTTTATTTTCCCTGTGGAAACTACGTACATATGTTTACGTATAAAATGTAGCAAGATGAGATTATAATAATAATAAGTTCGTTCTCACTTACCACGATCCACTTACCACAGCACACGTATTTTACTTTTAAAGGCTATCGATCAAGGAAATCACGTTGCGCGTTCATAGGTGAAAGTTCGCCGCAGTGCGTTCTTTCTATTCTAAACTGATCGCTGAGTCGATCAAATGCTCGAGTGCTTTATCGTGTTAATACTGGAAAGCAAATGGAACAGTTATCCTTTGTAAAATAATTTAACCAATTTGTAATTTCAAGCGGAAATTTTGTAGAAAATTCTGTAATTTAATTCTCTGTAAAAGCACGTCGAGAGACTGTCAGAACGGTATAAAATCGAGACGCAGCAAATGCATAAAAAAGCCTTCGATCGAATGCTCAACCACCAATTCCGATCGTTACCGCTCCTTCATCGTCCTCGTGGAGCGTACGTAGCTGGCTTTCAAGAGTCAGCTACACAACGTACCCAAGCATCAACGAAAACATTCATTAAACCGGTCTCTGCTGTCCTGTTCAAATAACTATGTCGAACCGTCGCGTCGACGAGAAACGAATAAAACAGTGAAATTCGTTTAAACGTCTCCTCTTTAGAAGCAACGTTCGACGACCGATTCGATTGCTCTTCCAACGAACACCGGCCAGATACGAGTGGTTTCGGTAAGTGCAAGTCGTGAAACACAATCAACACGACGACACCGATGCTAGATCGATCCAAGCACAACCGGATGAACAGAAACTCGGATGGCTGGTTAGAAGGAGCGCGTTAACGAGCCTCGTTATTCGAAGGAGGGGAAAAACACGATTGTGGTCCTCGGTCGGCTTAAAAGTGACACACGAAGCGTAATTAGCGACAATTATCGTCGCCCGTGGTTCGTTCGGATTTTCCTGCAACGCGATGATACATCAATTCCACCGAGCTGATCCACTCGCGTATTAAAATCTCCACTCGCGCGTATTCACGGTCTATTAAAGCTCTCGCCGAGCAACGAAACTAGAAACGAGATCGTATTAACCTTTTTCTCGCAATTCTTTTGTTCGACAGTTTCACGCTTTCTTCGATAGTAGCATCGAATGCAAAACGACGAGGAATTTTTAAGCCGTATTTAGATCAAATGTGCCGCACTACGTCGCTTCAAGCGTTGAAAAATCGCATGTGATTGTACAAGACGGTGTAAAAGTTTGGTTCGTGTTCGCAATTTTTCCATACTACGCAAAGAAAGAAAGAAAGAAAGAAAGAAAGAAAGATCGTGTAATATTCAACTAACTAAACCGAATGTCAGCAAACGCGCGGTTCTCTTTCATGTTCCAATGTGCATCGAACACGGCAGTACAGTTATATATAACTAGACGTTTGACGATACATTTACGGGAAATTTTATAAACTACATTTTATAAGCTTCGATAACGATCGTGTAGGAAGTAATAATATATAAAGTAAATCACAAACATTTATAATTCACCGACAGAATTATTTACAGGTCAACTTTTTTATTTTATATTTCGTTATCTTAAAAAATATTTCGTTACTTGAAAGACGTAGCAGGGTTAAACGACGATACTCGGTGAACGCGTCCACTGCAGATATATCCCATCCAAAACTCAATAACCTGCACGATGTTCCGATATTTCTATCATCCTTTGTTCAGATAGAACGATATTAGAAACGGAACAAGATATCGTCCTTGGCTAGCGCGAAATAACATACGAAAGGATGCGCGTTGCAAAACCAAACAAATAAAGTGCGAGGGTGAAGTACGAAGGAAAAAGCGAGAACAATTATCAATTTAGCTGGAGGAAATAGCCGTCAATAGGCAACAGACAGAGAGCGGCTTTAGTGAAACCATCTTAACTTCTTCTTTTACCTTCCTACTCTTACCGATTCACGTGGTAAAAGAAAGTAGAAGGAAAACGGAAAAATGGTACAAAGAAAGTTGATGGTCGATGGATAAAAAAAACAATGAGGCAGCGGTAAGCGTCCGTACAAAAGCTTCCTTTTTCAGACGGTTCGCTTCGTTCTCGAAACTCGTCGATGATTACCACGGTTTCTTAATTAACCGTCGCTGATCGAGGAACCCATCATACCGTTCGTGGCACCGGCGATAATTAGGCAAGCTCGGCAGCCAGTCGGAATTTTTAATTGACGAATACTGCTGGAACAATTTCTTTTCGCCCGAATCGAAGGGACGCGGAAACAACGAGATCAAAACTTTCTTCTGCCGAGAAAGTTAAATTGTCGACAGAAACGGAATTGGACGGCATTTTCGTTGTCGCTAACTCTGTAAATCGAAATATTATTTCTCTTTCTGCTATATACGATGGTTTAAAAAATGGTTAGATAAAAAAGGGATTATCTACTTGCGAAACGAAGAAAGAACATTTATCCGGGTATAAAAATTTATACTTTTCAATTTTTCGAGGCATCCGGTAAGTAGTACGGTTTTCCCGGTGTTTAAGCTAACTTCAAACGCAAGGTAATATTATTTTTAGTAGAAACACGACAAATTTACATAATTGTAGAAACAATGGAAATAAGTTACCACACATACACGGTATGTAACGGTATAATTAGATATACGTTGGATATTAGCGCACAATTTACGGAACGAAATACCACTTGAAAATTACAGCCGTCGTTCTTGCGACGTTCACGCGTCTACATTTTGGAGTATCTTATGACAAATTTACCATAGATGGTCATGCACTTTAAACTAACATTTCATCATAAATTGATCGTACGGTTTTATCTGATTTAAAAATCGATAAAATATTTATTTTATAATGCGTATTTAAGAAATTACGTCAAACCAGGAAACCTGATTTTGAAGCGTTAGAAAAGATACATATCGTTTTATACGTTTCATTTAGAAAACAATCAGAAGAATAAATTTACGTAAAGAAAGTCGTATGATTTTAATTGTGCTTTGCAAGTACGCGGATACACCTTATGTCATAACGTAGCAGAACTTGGTCAAAAGTACAAAACTTTATATAGTCTGACCTAGTTGCTAAAATTATCCTCTATAGAGATATGTAGGTAGATAGTTGCAAGTTTTCCACCTACGTTTTTTTTTTTTTTATGCTTTTTCGCATAGCTTAATTGTAAGTTATAATATGTTGCGTGGTTTGCACGTATGTAGAGATCCGTTGCATTATCCAAGTAACATCGTAACGTCTACAGCTTTTATAAAGTTCAAGACTCGAGTAGTTCCCTTCGAAATATCTTTTGCTTTATCATTCTGTTTCTATCGAGCATCAAGTAGAAAGTACTTTCTATTTCGTAAACGAAATATTCTATGTCCAAGTTGTCAAATATATTTGTTATATTTGTTATGTCTGTTTTGCTCTGAAAGCTCAATATGCTCAAAATACGAGCGACAATATGCTCATACAGTGATTAATCAAACAAAATCTTGTACCACGAATTAAACAAAGTATCGAGAACAAAAATGTGAGTTTATCGCATCGATTCACTGCAATAAATTGTATTACACGTCGTAAAAAATACAAAATCATCGTACAATCGTACAAAAGCGGAGTAATTTTGTAAAGTAACACCATTTTTTCTAAATCGGAATTCGGTTGTACCGAATATTTTATATTCGTATTTATTTTAGATAGCGAATTAGTCGGTTAATCCACCTTCACTCTCGATGCATCTGATATTTTATCGCAAATTCAATCGTTACCCTTCCCTTGACAAATTTAGGATCATTCGTTTCGAATATGTTGTTCAGCTTGATTTAGCCTCGGAACGTGACTTGCACAGTATCCCCTCGCAGAAAACTCCAACAATAGCTACAAATCTTAGACATAACCAAGCGGAGAATAAACTTTCGTCAATTTCTCCATAGCGGCAAATCGAACGTTTCCCTTCCTTCGTGCTTTCTGCATTAATGACGATAGATGCTTTCTCATAAGTCTGGGCAAGTTTCCGGCTGTTCTAAGCGGAATCCTGCTTTAGACACTCGTCACTGGATTTATTTCCTTGACGACGCGTCGCAGGTTACGTACGAGGCTTGTCGAATTGGATTTGCGTCGAAAGGATCGTCGCGCAGACGTCAAGAACTTCTCCGCTTTCCTTCCCCTCTTCCTACACCGTTATCCTGCCAACTGCAGCCGGCGATGCACCTACCACTTCTACGATTCTCTCCGCGATTCCCTTCTATTCCGTATCTCTGACTCTTGACGCCGGATTTATCGCACGGCAACACCCTGCTCGCTTATTGATACATCTGCCCAATCCACGCGCGAATACCTTCGCCGCATACAATTTCCGACTTTTGTGAGTATCGCGTACTACCTATGTACGTAATGGAAATTCGTAAGCCTAATGTTAACTTCTAGTAAATAAAATTTCTAATATCTCGTAGTAGCCACCTACGGATTATCGATTATCGTAACCAATACAGAAAATCGATATCGTGGACGATCTGCGTGTCAGCAATAAACGGTAAATACGAGTCGCCTATTGAATATTCATTCGAAGCGCTCAATTATTTATTTTCCCAGACGTGTCGAGCTTTTCCACGATGCATTTTCGATCAGTAAAAATGCGCTGCAGAGGCCTGTTTCAAACTGGCGATTTATAGAAAGTCATCGAGTTGCCAGAAATTATAATTAACACCCGTGCCGTTCGTTTTAAATTGCATTCGACATGGTATGGTGTATCAACGCGTATATTCATCGCATCGTTGCTTCGCACAACTAATGACAGTATTTATTATGTACCTACCGGAGAAACTGTAATAAATTTTCAATCTCTTTTAATGCAATTATACCGCAAAATTCTACCAAAAATGTTATTAACAAGATACCAAAATATCGAAATTTATAACGTTGCGTTATAAATAATATTACAAATAATAATAATAATAATAATAATAAGGAAATTTGTATTAATAACTCGTTTGCGTGTAATATGTATGAGAAATTTGATTTTTAATACAGCGTGTCACTCGTTATTTTATTTCCGATACAACTCAGAAAACTGTCACGAATACAATGATAAAGTGCTCGTTCGCTACTGCATTTCCTTCGTACTCTAGCTTAACAAAAACTACGCCAATGTAAGTGAAATAATATTTTTGTACCGACATTTTGGTCGACACCAGCGCACGTACTGTCTATATAAAACTGCATTAGAAATACCGCATGCAGATTTCGATGTTAGAAACTAGTAAGCTACAATGATTCGAAATCCAATAATATTGCACCGATACGGTAATATGTACAATTAGAGAATCAATATGCGTCAGATAGACGCAAGAGAATAGACAGTTATCGATAGAGGACGGTTAACTCTTTAACAGTATACCCCGAGAGATACTGGAACGAACCATTAAATGACGCAATCGTTATACATGTATGTATGTATGTATTATTTGTATCTGATATGAAAAATGTAGAGCAAACGGGTGGGTAAAGAGGTAATTATTTTCAAAATTCTACGTTCGAAATGTTCGACCGTTTTATTACAGAGTGAAAAGACGACGATACACTTTGTTTATAAAAAGCAGAATTATTTTTAACAGATGACAGCGTCGCTAAACGATGCAATTTAATGGACTATCAAAAGTTCATTCGTTCTACGAGAATCACCCGCGCTACGAGCGAAATAAGAAGTAAAACGGGCGCGTTATCCACCTAATGAATTTTTTAGTGGACCAGCTACATCGGTAGTAGCTCAGCTGAAAACGATAAAGTACATGGTATTAGACGGAAGATTCTGGCGAAACGACAGAAAAAGACAACGGCAGTGAAGAAAAAAGCCAGAACGAACGAGCGAGTGCAGAGGGATGGAAACATAAAAAGTGTCGGAGGATCACGAGCAATTTCCATTGGATGCAGCGGAACGGGTATTACGCCTGCAGGCCGATTTTATGCGATGATAGAGTTCGACAGGTACGACCGTTTTGCAATATGTGCAGGCGCACGCCGCATGGCCATCCGACGATTTTCTACGCATTCTGATTTCCATTCGTCCCAGGAAACACACGGTTCTTTTTCGAAACACGACATTTCCCTGTCATCGTCATTATCCTCCAGGCGCCCACCGTCGTTGTTTGTACGAGCATTATAGCTCGACCACTTTGCCAGCGCGGCAAGTCTAATATTTTACCAACGAGAGTACTTCGTCGCTCCATTTGTATAGGCGCGCTAGTTTGCATCGTGCACGTTGAAATACTTCACGTACGCGACCGAGCAAACGTAACGTTGCGTGAAAAAATGTTCCGGCTAAAAATTGCGCGCGTCGAAACGTCATGAATGCGAACGAACGCTATTTGCTCGGCACAACGCATCCTTTTTTCTAACCGGTATTTTTTACTTACGACTCCGTTTACGACTGGCACGAGAAGCATTTACAGTTTCCTCCCGTTATTATTACAGAGATCGATGAATAACGGAAAATACTTTATGCTCTGCGTAGATATTACTCTCTTCTCTCGACTGAACAGTTTGCAGAATTTTTAATACCGGGGGAGCTTCGTTTTTATACATTTTCGATTTCGTTTTTATCGTAGAAAGCGGTTCTTGGAGTAAGCTTGGAGTAGTTTGTGATACAATCGCTTCAAACTCTTTTTCATTTTAATAATTTTAATAAAATTAATAACCTGTTGTGACGATGTAACGGTGCAATGACAGAGAACGGTACAGTATAAAAGCAAACAAGTAAGTTAATATGTAAGACATACACATAAATCCTTACATACCCTAGTATCATAGGATACTTATGGAAAATAGGTTGAATCGACAAATTTGTTAAGAATTATTATTCTCTTTAAAACTATATATCTTATGTTATAAAAACATCTATCTCTCTCCTTCTCTATCATTTTCTTCCCATATCAAAATCGTTTCTATAAAGTTATATCTTATATATGACATGGATATCTCTACTACAAGTATTCTATATCGCGGATTCGTTACCGAGTTTCTTTTGATTTTAATCGAATATAACAACGACAAAATAGGTTACACAAAGGTGTATATGGTATAGGTGTAAAGGTATATGAAAATTATTATATCTGAAATAGGGAAATCTATGCCGCACATGTATACGTGTACGTATCGTATACAAACAGGAGAAGTTCTATCTATGTCATGGAAATAGATTTCAATCCTAACTGCAAATCCTATCCAAGACGTTTCATACACGCCTGTACTTTGTACACTCGTACAAAGCCACGCGTTGCACAAATGTGCTATATTGTAGCCAATCTGTATTAGATACACAAAGGATATCCAATCATAATTGCAATATGTACATACATATACTTAACGATACATGTATCGATATTAGCACACGTCGTATGCAATCGATGCAATATCGGTGGTTCCCTATCGCCTTGTTAATACTATCTCACGCAGCGCCATTATCGTTATTTTGTACATAAAATTGGTCGACAATATACACTGCCGACCATAAGTGTAAAGATATAAGCATATCTTCTGATATTTAGTATAAATTGAATGCTTTCCAACTGCTTTCATTTTCTAGTTGTTTTATCACATGTCCGTCATTTCATTTGCTTCATATTTGTCCTATAATGTAAAGTACGTATTATTTGATCTGCATAATACATCTTACGATACCGTAGATATAAACGGTTTATGCAATGTCGAAGTAAATTTCGGAAAGTAAATTATCAATTGTAATTAAATGGCCGAATGCTTACAAACGGGGAAACACGTCAAACAGGTTAAATTGAATCTAAACACTGACGAACTTAATTCCCAAAGCTGCCGACGATTAATTAGTTTGATAATTAATCGGATTAATCTGTTAATCGGTTGATCAGAGATAGGTGGAAAAAAGTTGTAGGATTAAATGGAAAATATGCAGATACATGGGAGACAAAGGACCATATTAAAAACTACATCTTCCTAGATTTGAAATTTTCACGATGATCGGTTGACGTGTTTCCGATTCGTCGGGTTTCCATCGTTTTATTGCGTGAAACCAACAGAATTTTCCCACTCGTCTAGCATTTTATGTTCTTTTAGGGAAATATAAGTTTGATAAGCTTGTATCGATGTATCGTTCCAAGATACTGGAGCATTCCGTGATAGCAATTTTCATAATCCATTTCACTATAGGCTTAAATTTATCTAAATATGCCTGCCTTTCCCTTTTATTTTCTCACTAGCATATCGCTAATACGCACATACCTACATATTTACGTGCAAACGTGCTAAACCACTATGGACGTTATTCGTGCGCCATGCATTTGGCACGTACCATATGTCACATGAAAACCGACGGCACCTCGTTTCGATCGATGGTCTTAAAAATGTCGAGTAAGCTTGATGTTATTCGATTGCGAATAACATGTATTATAGTAGGATATTAATGTTGAAAATTTCAAATCGAACTTTGTCTTTCGGCAAAGATATAATCGGGTAAGCGTAGGAAAAGTCTCGCTGTGTACAATTATAATTATAATTGATACAATTTGCGAAATTAACGGTATCGGATGAAACAATTAAGGAAAGTATTTCAGACCATTAGGAGAAAACTATGCGCTGTTAGCTAGACATTTTAACAGCGACGAGGTCAGGCTTGCGGATTAAAGGAAAATCCCTAATACCATTTTCCTCGCCATTAGGGGATTTATTGATCCTCCGGTTCCTAATGTATTCGAACGGGAACGATGCAACTACTCAAGAGTAATGCGAACAGTTAGCTGGATTGGAATGCCTCTGCGAATCAGATAAATCGTATTTTTCCACACAAACGCGTCGGCTAGACGCGTCCACCGTGAATTCCCCGATATATCTACATGCTTCGAGGGAGAATAAAATTTTAAACGATTAAAATAACTTGGATAATTTTCGTGTTTGCTCGTGTCGACATCGATATAGTTTATATTCGCCGAGATTTATATTATTCTCGTGTTCGCGCATCTCCGCGCGATATTCCCGAAACGGCGCGGTGCGGTGCGGCGTGGCGTGGCGTGGCGTGGCGTGGCGTGGCGGTGGGCAGGGTTGATAGCGAGGTGAAACGACTGCACTTCACAAACATAACCCGTCCGTACTCCGGGCAACGAAATTGTCCCGGCAAACAGAGAAACGGCTGATGAACATATATTAATTTGCCGTGCAAATAGGCGATCGCGAGGCTTAACTCGTTTCATCGACGGATCGATGATCCGAGGGGAGAATAAATTTTGACGCGTCTTCCGTTCTCGCGAGTGTTTGCGTAAATCACGAGCGCTCGTCGATGCGAGACACGTGTAAATATGTACGGAATCACGGATATGGAAGCTCGTGTATCGCGAACGCGTTCGTGTTTGTCCGTATATAAATTTCCCATGTAAACCAGCCCGATGCCGGCCGATGGCCGACGTTCGTCGATTGGATTGCAAATCACCTGCATACTTGCCGGTCGACGTATTAATCGCGACGCATCCTCTTACACGCGCAACCGCTGCATTCAGCGTCAAGTGGACAGCGCGGAGGAAGCTTCGTCACGTTCGTTCGCTGTCCATCGATCACCGTATATTTCGCGAAATTCAGCCTCCTTGCCAGCCATTATATACCTGCAAATCCGCCTGTCCTTCCATTCATATCGGCACAATTTCAACTTTCTTTTTTCATTGTTCGGTTTTGTACGCCGTTTTCTTCAGTCTTGCGGACCAATGGAGAAAACGAACGTTTCCACCAAGCTACGCGCGTTCTATCGCGTTATTTACGGCGCGAGTACATCACGCGATGAAATTCGTTGAAGAACGACGAGATAAAGAACGACGTTGCGCTGTCAAATTAATTCTTCCCATTCCGCGTCCGACGGTGTAAGACAATAGCGAAATAACGCTCGCCGGTAAAATCGGTACATTGTTGCAAAATATTTTCTTCTTTCTACGAATTATTTATGTATCTCGGCTTCTCTACCGGCTGCAAAATCATAACGATGCTTGTCGATGGTGTTCGTAAAAATGTCAAAAAGGACGAATCAAAGTTAGAGATTCGAGTTAACCATTTGAAGTTCTACAACCGATGCCAGGAATTTCAAAGAAACTACTCTTTGATACTACGGACGTAAATTATTTGTATAACATTTTCGGCAGATAAATAAACAAAATTTTAAGACGAAACAAAAATCTTTCGAAATTCTTAACATATTTCCTGACTGATAGATAGGTAATTCTCGCAGAAAGTTCTTACAAACTCGATGGAGAATTTAAAAAGGTTACAAAAAATTAATATCTTTGGTAGATGGTGAATTTATCACGTTTTCGAATTTATGAGCTCAACTGTAAAAGCTCACGATATTCGTATTCCTTTGAGAAATTAGTACGCAAATCTCGTACGTTGTCATCTTTTGAACAGGCGATGTAAGAAAATATCAATCTTTATGGCCATACAAATCTAATATTTTATCGCATAAAGTACGATATTTTTCTAAATCTATATTCCAAAATGCGCTTTATAATAGAATACCAACGGATGAGAGAAGATGGTAGGAGTATGGCGATAAAACAGTTGGACTGAAAATTTACTGTCCGGAAGTGTGTTACGTAACGAAACGCGCAAACTGATTCTATCAGATACAACATTTGATAGATTAACTATTACGTTACGACTGGTTAAGTAATTTCCAAACGAAACGTACGCACTAAAGAAAACGGATAATTAGTGTAACCTTGTCTCTATCTATCTGCATTGGGGAAACTCGAACGCTTCGATGACTACTTAACGGTATCTTGGTCGTCGATACTTACTTGCCGCATCTGGTGACCGCTGTGAGCAGCTGTTCAATATTTGCAGTCTACGTATCTTTATACATAGCTATTTCTTTATGTAGAGTAATGGGTTCGCTATGTAACGATACTTTGAACTGCTTATTCGCCATGTAGTACTTTCAAACGTGCAAATACGAATACAATATCAACGTACATTGGGCGACGTAGGTTAAATAAAAATATCAAACGAGTAAAGCAGAAATAAATGATATTTAACGTAAAATAAAAGATATTTTACGTTCCAAGTCAGGTACCTTTCGATCGATACTTATGATGTTCTTAAATAATTAATTATAATTAACGTATCGTTCACAGTGAATTACCGGAAATCGGTTATTTCGTGTCATTCATTCCGAATACTTTGAATTTTTATTATTCCTTTAACGGCTCAGATACCAACGCTGTTTCTTTGCTCCGTTAAAAAAAAAAAAACATAAGCTATAATTACGCTAGTAAGCTAGTCGATTAAAAATTTTATACATAATTTGACGTAAATTGAACGGGCCCTTAACGTAATAAACAATAATAATATGGGAACCTATTATTAACACAGACTCCATGAAATTTCATCTTCTCCAACAAAGATTCCATTTTTATGCTGAAACTGTCAGAGAATATTTGTACTCAATTGTACATATTAGGTTTAATGGGATGGCACTTTACGACAGACAATTAATTATCATTAATTATTAGATTATAAAATCTGATATTATTACATGAATTATTCCGAATGCATGTAAACGTGACAATATCGTAGATTAAATCCGATATAATTGTGATTGAATAACGGTAATAAATAACTACATTAATATGATTGAACTTAATAGGATTAAATTATTTATCCTAAGTAGTTGTTTGATAACCGAAACGAATTATCGGAAGTGAGGAAATTACATGTTCCTTGCTTTATTTTCAGTCAATTACTAACAATCATACACGCCTGATATAAATACGATGTATCCGTATAAATAGGTACTTAAATATTTTCGTTTATTATACTACATACAGTGTGTACAATAATACGAAAACAAGATGCCAATGTACAATATACTTAGTAACGATAACGATAAAATTTGATGGAAGAAGCAAGTCGGCGAGATATCGGTCATGATCCCTAGTCGACCGCGGTGCTCGGGGTAAACTGTAAATCTTTACCTCCAGATTCCTCGTAGCTTATTTAAGACGACAACGTATCCCGTGTGTACGCGTATCAATCGCGCGGCTCCACCGAGCCAGCGGCTGCATCGATACATAATGTATTTGCACTTGTGTCTACGTATGTCCTGTATTTATGCACATATCGACGGAATATGTGAATCTACAGGTACAAACGCGTATTCGCACGCATTCAACCGTGCGTGTGCACAAACACGAGACACGGCAGATCGCTCAGCCATAAACCATGGCGGTTTACGTTATCGTCTGGCCGGATCTACCCGTCGGCAAACTGCTGCAATTTGGCTAACGTTCCTTGCAGCCCTGTGTACTCGTGGAAATTGATAGGGCCGAAACGTCGCGCTTCTATCCACCTCCCCGCATCCATCGCATCCACCGACGAGAAACGCTTTTTACGCAATATTTTTGTAACACGCCCAATGATTAATCATCCCTCTAACACATCTACGTCGTCGATTGAGAATCGAATTGCTAAGTCTATCGTTCGTCTAGTATCGTTCAAGAACAATAGGTAACGGACAACCTCATGTTCAGTCCTTCTCTCAAACTCCATCGATCGACATTTATCTCGATCACGGCGAACGAAATGGACATTGGGAAGACACCGCGGAGGCGACGCAAAAAGGTAATTGCTCCTGGAATCCAGTATATCTTCTATCGTTGGTCACTTGTACGTGAAGACCATGCGACGAAACATGGCACGGATGTGATATAGAAACATTAGTATAGTTTATTCTTAGTCGATTCGCAATTGTTGTAGTAAATACGGGACAAATGTCAGTCAAACGTCCATATAGTATATTCTCTTTACAGATTGCCTGATAAAATTACAATTTACCTGTTAACAGTAGTTAAGTTAACATTAAGTAAGTTAAGTTCATAAAAAAATCACGTTTAAAATTAGAAAATGATTTTAGGAAAGCGTCTGCGCGAACAATGTTCGCGTACAGGAGTTTGCGGAACATTTTCAGAGGGTAAGAACTGTCGCATGATTTTCCATCGAACGCGTTCTTCTGGAATAAGTGATTTTCCCCTTGTCGTTTCCACTGACAGAGGTCGTAGCGAAATATCAACGGGAGTTGTTTTACGAGCTTGCTCCGACAGTCAACGAGAATGAACGCGTTGCCGACTGTTTGTCGGTCGGTTTGTTTCGCGGTCCAGACGAAGCAAACACACTGAAACCGATTGCGCTGCACGCACCGCCGTGTCTGGGAGCAAATTAAAAATCAATTCCAGGACCCGGTAATTTGAAAGTGTTCGACCGGCTGTTTCTCCGGACGCGTAGCGAGCTTTAGTCAGCGAATAATTTGCCAAAAGGTTGAATGCCGCGCGCAAGTCGACGGTCACAGAGGTTGTACCGCCTGGGAAAATATTTCTGCCCGGCATAAACGGGTATATACCTTCGCGGCGGCTTAATCCACGTCGGTGATTTAATTAAAAATTGTTTGACCACGAATTTTAAACGCGACCATAAAATTTCGCCACTGCGTCGTCTCTACGCGCAATATTTTTTATTCGCGGCTGGCTTATCTTCACGGTGGACGTTCAACCGCGTGCGCCATCCGGATATACCATACACGTAGGAGGAGTCCCTTTTGTCCAGTTTCGATTAATCTTTTTTCGATTAATAAAAAAAAATATTTATTCGACCGGTAACCGATGAAATGCGTTCAAAGTGTTTGACACTTTAATGTGTAATATATATTTACGAAATTACCAACATAAAAGACATTTCAAGAGCATGCGTATATTGTCAAATATTTAATCAATACACGATATGACTTTTCTTTTTTGCAATAATATTTGTTAAATGCATAAATAAACGTGTGATCATACGTGTGAACGTACATACGTTTAAAATGGGAATCAAACATTTAGAAAGGAAATTCTTCCGATAGAAGCGTTATTACTCGTTTTTATGATTAATTAAAAAGTAATCGTGTGATCGTGTTAATGGATACTTGAGAAATTCCAACTACTCGTCGATCTCACTCGCGCATATTCGTGTAGAAAATAATTCAAATAAATATTTCTAATAATGTTGTATCAATTTGTGTTATATACGTTATATCAGATTGATAAAAATTATTTCTCTTTACAAATATTACAAATATTAAAATAGCGCAATTTCTTTTAGAAATACTACCGATCAAGAATGCCGATTACCTGTGTTAGTTTATTAATTTTATCTAGAAAATTTCTGCCAAAAGTATCTAATTGACAAAGAACAGGCAAATAGGTTTTCATTAAAATACGTATTTTTAGCCGATTATGGAAAAGATTTTATGACGCAATCTATGTACATAAAGGCATATTATGTATGTATGTAAAAGCATATTACGTATGTATGTAAATGCAATTTCAGTTTGTAAAGGCATATTATTATTCATCGAAAATGAAATGTAGTTATCGGTCGACGATACGATATCCGATCGATCGATATTATGGAAAACATGTAAAAGTTTAATGTTAAGAAGCACGTTATAGAATATGTGCCAAGTAATTTACTACTATCATATTTACAATGGCTAGTTATTGCGTAAGTTATCGCAGAAGTTATCGCATAAATACAAGAAAGCAGCGTAAAACTGTAAACGGATTTGAAAATGCTATTCAGACATTTCTATAGCAATCGTTATTAAGTATTTCATTCGCTACGTTATTGCTTTATTATATTATTTGGGAAGCCACGCATTTAAACGTTATCTGTATTTGTTTCAAGTAGCGATAAATGCAAATTTCATCTTCATCGACAAAAAATAAAGGAGAGGCGATGATACCCAATGAATCGGAAAAATACCCTACCTATATATCTGTGGTAACACGGTACTACATGCAGGGATAGTAATGCAAAAAAGATATTGGAATCGCAGGGGAACATAATTTCCCGTCCGCCGTATTCGCTGGGTTTGGCACTGATAGATTTCAACTTCATTCATTACAATGTAGTTTAGATGAGAAAAGTTTGTATAATTTTCGAATCGTGGAAACGGCAGTGCCTTCTTTTTTGTAAAGACGTCAGAAACTTCTTGTCGAGAAAAAACATTAGGCATCATCTCGTTAATAAATTTAGAAATTGTTATAAATTACAAATACATGGATGGAAACGCGTATAATTTAAAACACGTAAAATGCGTAAAACATGCGTAATTCGAAAGGCTATTACGAAGGCTATTACGAAGGCTATCACGAAGCATCGGTTCGGTTCGATCATGAACAAAATCTGTATATTAAATCTGTGTATTAAGAGTTTCAAAATAATTTACCTGAAAATATTTAAAGAGTATAATACAATGGTATACGTTTAATAAGTTTCTCATCTTCGTATAAAAAGATGTAGAATCTCCGCGTTCTTAAGCAGCAAAGATCTCGTTTCATCGGCGTAGTTCAGTTCACCTTAAAATAATTGTGAAATACCTGTAATAAGGTATCTGTTTAACACGAAACACGCAGCGAGTAACTTTCAATTCGGTGGCGTTTCCACGCTTGTGCCCGTTTCACAGTTGAAAACTTACTTTTTCGATTCTCTAACTAGCTTCGCTGAAACGCAGAGCAGCTTCGCAATAGTCCTTGTGCTCCATCTGTATAACCACAGTACGCTGCAAGTCCTCCATCGAACGGCAGGCGTACCCTGCCTGTATAAATGTTTGAAACTTTCTCCGGAATACGTGCCGAGTTCGCACGATGAGAGGCGTCAGCCAATGATGTACTTGTATTTCCGTGCTCGAGCAGCAGGGCTGTCTGCTTCAGGCTAGAGCGAATCTTCTGTCTGCGTACGTCTGTCTCTCTTCCACTCGCGCTTTGTTCGTCCATGCTACTACTTTGCCGCCCTCTCTCCAGTTACCTTTCGCTCTCTGTCACCGTGCATTCTTGCTCGTCTTCCCTTCTACCTCCTTTTTTTCGGTGCTTTCGAGCAATGCTCCGCCAGCGAAACGAAGTTTTCCGGGGAAACTAAAGTCATTTCGTTCGTGCAATCTAAGTTAAGTGACTTTCGAGAGCTCGGGCGACTAAACGCGCCCCCGGTGGGTCGCAACTCGCACGACGCGATCAACCCTTTCTCCTTCTTCTCTCCGCAGCTTGCACGTTTACCGAGGTCAAGTGGAAGAGGGGACGAGGGCCGGAAGGAAGGATCCAAGATCTGACGAGGATTACGTCGTCCGTTAGGTTCCACGGGTGCTTAGCTGGCTGAGAAATCGACTCTAAAGCCACCATTCTTTCCGACGACGTAGCGGCACCATGGTTACACGTCGTTTCGTTCGCCGATGTTTCGAGATCCTTGCACCACGGCTAACCAGCCGACGAAGACTAACGGTTTAAAGTTGCATCGTCCCGTATCAGACATTTTTCAAGGTGACAGCCCACGGTTTTATGCTCCGTAGGAGCTCTGTGTCCTTTTGTCGAGCCGACGACTGATAAGTTTGAGCCAAGTATTTGCGACACCTGAATACCCGTTGCTCGATGCCAACGTACCTTCCAAGAACTTGAGACGTTCAACGTCGTAGGTTCAAATAAGAGGTGACTTTCCTTTTTTTTTTCTTTCGAGAGAAATTGTTTCGAGGAGACGAAGACTCGGCGAGGGTCGACAAATTTTATAACTACGAAAGATGAAATAACGGTTTCTCTTGCCCCGGTTATTTCCCTGATTTTCGACAACGTAATACCGACTTTGTGCAAAACGACTATATTTCAGCAACAATGACGTTATCAAATGAAAAGGAATATCTTTATCAACGTGCTTTGTGAATTATGGAGATACTATCTTCATTTTTAATTCAAAACTTAAATACGAAAGAACCCGAAGAACTTGGGAGCAATTTTGTATAATTTACCTGATACCGGATAGCAAATTTATTTCGAAAACACGAGCATATTATTTACCCCGTTAGAATAAGTTATAAAAGAAATTTTAACTTGCTTTAGCGAATATCTGACTTGTTTTCAGTTTATCGAGATTGAAAATCTCAGATCTATTTCAGAAGAATGTAATGAATGAAAACGTACCGTGTATAAAGACAGTAAACGCGTTAAGAGATCTAATCGTATTATAGCAATCACGTATGGCTCAACGATATCAGACAGGCACGCTCAAATTCGTAGCACTCGTTTCGATCTACATCCAACTGCCTCCATTAACCGTTGGATAACTACGTATCGGTGTTAACGCAAAACCGTGGAAAAGCACACAGATATCCGACCGTAAGACCATCGACACCAGAAATGAGCGATGGAGCCATTTCGAGCGACGCGACGCGACACTGGGATTGGCTCGATTTTCGAAGAGTCACGAGCGGCTGCTCCCTCGTAAATACAGTTATTCCACTTTTTCCTCTTTTCCGCTAGCAGGAAAGTGACGCGTCCAAGCTGTGTGTACATAGGCTCGCTACGTTCAGCCAGATAGAGGCGTATGAATCATGGAACCGTAAAGTGATATCGAATGGAATAGAGACTAAGTACGTACGGCACGGTACGTACACAGCAGGTCTCTGCTGTGTGTGCGTAGCTGACCGTCAAAAACGAACGCCTCTTACCGCAGATCCCACCGTGTATTCCACGCAGCTCACCGACTCTTAGTGTGATTTAGCTGCACTTCGAAGAAAGCGTGGGAAACGCGGTTTGCAATGGTCTTAAATTGATGGAAAATGGCCGGAACGTATGTTCTACGACCGGCGTCGTAAATCAAACTGCCGCAGAAAAATGAGAAAACGATAAATTCTCTAATTCAAATGCAATTTAATGCTTGAAATTTAAACAACGTCACACAATGGAACGTTGCGTAACGATGATTTGTTACGAACAAAGTTAAGTTTCGGAAAATCAGCCATCTTATCTATCTTATAGCTTATAGTTTAGCTATCTTATTCTCGTCGTTGGATCGTTTCGTAATAAATCCCCCGGAATCACCAGGTTCCGTCTCTCACGTTATAAAAATATAGTTTGTTTTAAATAGAAATTAAAGTATCCGATCAAGGTAAGAAGCAACTCGATCGATATATTTCTTCCTTCTACAGTTGCATTGATTTCAATTTCGTAATAGTAATCGCGTAATGAACATCATCGAAATGTATTTCTAATTATTTATATTTTCAATTAAGATCTGCGGCGAAAATATCAAAAGTATTATTACGACATCGCGTTTCACATCGATGTATTATAATCTAGGCTAAGCTATTTTTTAAAAAGATACAGTTATACGACAAAACCCTGCAAGGTGAACCCAATCCCATAATTTCAATTTAGTCTTTCACACAGGATTACTTCACTCCTGATTGTAACACAATTTTCATTACGCTTCCTCTGATAAACGAGTTTATGACATTTTTCCCGTCGCTGCTTGGCATGCCATTAAAAATGCCCGACCAGCAGGATTCGATGTGATTAAAGGCAATGTTAAATTCGCGCACTGCTAAATTCAACATCGTTCATCAAGGTTATTGTTAATTCGACAATCATACGCGGTCGTGACTCGTTACCGAGCGGTCGGACAACGATTCTAATTAAAAGTTCACGATACACAACCATCGCGAATGTAGTTTTAGTTTATCTCTATAGATTTTGCTGAAGCAGCATTGATGGCAAGTTAATTGAGACTTCGCGGTTCTTTTGACCATATCGCCGCTACCTCGATAGAATGCTTGCATTTAATTCGTCACGCTCCTCTCCTCATCCATTCCGCTCTTTCTTTCGCTTTCGACGATGACAAAACGTTACAATTGTAACGAGAACCGTTAACGGCCGCCGCGAACGCAAGATTTCTTCAAACTACCATCGAGTCCTCTTGTATCTTTAAATTCGTCCCATAACGAGCAGGGACACTGTTTCACTTTCGTCTTAATCGAAAGTTCTAATTAGAGGACCGGACATTGACGTGTAGAGAATTACTTTTCGAGAGGACTTTTCATCCTTACAGCACGCTTACGGCATAAGATATTTCTATGTGCATATTCCTTTATTTCGTTTCTTATGTAACCCTTGCACAACAGTGCACAGCAAAATGGACGTAATATGAAAAAATAGATATATAAAATAGCGCTTTCTATAATAATTTATAGGTAAAACGATATTTTATCGAAGCTCTACTTTTTAAATTATATTTTCAAAGCTATCTATTTAAATAAAAATACGCAGTTTGAACGTATACCACTCAAACATATCGTTGCTAGGTTCTGAGCTAACGTAACGATAAGACAATTGAAAATTATAATAAAGTTAACGTGACATGTAGTTGTGACATATAGCTTACATCTTAAGTTTTAAGAACATTATGACATCGTATTTGTTTAAAGGCGGTTAAGATTTATTCCAAATGTTAAATAATTAAAATCTTGCGCGAAAAAGAAGCTTGTCGGCTTTGAAATGATACACGATAATATATATATCTGCAAAGAGAAAAATATTTATTGGGAAAAAAAAGAAGAAAAAACATTTCAAGAAGAGATAGAATAAAATTGAGTATCCAATAGCGAGCGTACAAAGTAAATTTGCAACGAGAAATTTAAATAAAAGGATGCGTTATCCTCTGTTTCTTTGCCTCTTCAAAGTAACCGATTTATCAACGAACTGTGTAAATTAAAAATAGGTGGCTACTTACCCAACAGTTTCATAACCTGAGTCTGGCTGATAAAAATGTTCAAGTATCCATCGCTGCAGCCAACGAGAACCAAAAGAACGAAAAATTTGCATCGCAACAGATCACACGATCCATCACCCCACCGCATTGTCTCACATAATAACATCACGCACCGACGTAATCATACGCGCAAAACGTACCACTTTTACTCCGTTTCTTATTTCCGTTTCACGTTATACACGTGAGAGCAAGCGTGGAAAAGTTCTGTTGATCTTTTTCGCAAACGACGACAAACATCATCGATATTTTTTCTACGCACAAAATCATCGTTCGATGTAACGTTTCCACAACGTGTTTGACTCGAAAGTTTTTCAAACTCTTTTGCGAACAACTATTTTATTTTGAAAATTGCATTTCTCCTAAGCTACTAAACTTTAGATTTTGTAAGCCATTCAAATGTACCATATAGCAAAGAGATGTTACGCTCGATTATTATGGATCATCCATGGTCGAATGAATATCGAAGAGAGCGACGGTCACATGGTTACGTGATCGACGAGACATGAAGGAGAAGTATCAAAGCACAGGAGAAGCGATCACAGCGTCGTCGGCGTCGGAGCGCAACTGACGGACGTCGCTCGGTAAATTGAAGGCGCCACGAGACTCGCGCCTGCGCCCGCTTAGGGGTGCGACGCCGAATACGCAAACGGCCAACGACGAATCATTGGGTAATACACGACGCGCGTACGCCCTGTAAATCGCGGTAAGTGTAAATCACACGTTTGGATGGCCAACCGACCGTGATGCGCTATCAGAATCGCCAAAGTATCAGAATAGGGGAACGTACAATTGCCTGCGTTTTAATTGTGTTTTTGATATATGGTGTAGGGCAGACACAAAGAACGGGTTATCCGGGTAAAACTAAGATCTCTTCTACTCTACTATTCCTTTTAAAATGGTTGAAAAGAAAGTTTTGAACGGTAAAAATATCGATCAAATAAATGTCTATATAAAAGTGCTATAAAGATATACATACATACATACATACATACATACATACATTTATTAACTTTCGCATAAATAATATTCTTAGTATAAATAATAAAATTATAGCGTATATATAGCGTATTTTCGAGTTATAGCGGATTTTGTCTCGCGTTACAACACTTATCGACAAGATGGATGGACTTAGACTTGGACAAAAAATAAAACAAAGTTTCTAGCAAATACGAACTAGGTTTGGACACGTGGGAAGAGCAAAACAACGGTCGTTCGTGAGACGTCTGCAGGTTTGCATTGGAATGCAAGGAAACACCAATTCCAACATCTCTTGTGGACGGGTAATAAGTCGAAAACAAAGACGAATAGAATGGTATCGCTGCTTTGTTAGTGGCACAACCAAAAGAACGTGAAGTTTAGAGGAGAGGCGTTTTAAAATTTACAAAGAAATCTTCGCGACTGGTTTAAACGACTTAACACGAGATATGCCGTATAATATAATGTACATGCAAAAAACAGGATATCCAAAAAAAAAAAATGTTTCGAGAGAAAGTTAATGTATCTCAGGAGGAGGGGGGGGGGAATTAGGCTATGATACAACAGTAACATTTTTTTTTCTTTGTAGTCAGAAATACTCGCTTTTTGTTTAATTTTTTAATTGAAAAGCTGAGATTAAAACGCACTCGACGATCTTGAAATGACTTGGGGCGAAAATTTCGCAAGTAAATGACGGAGGTAGAAGCTGACGGCAGATGAATTACAAGAACAAAATAAACATCGTAATCGGATCATCTAGGTATGACGTAAGATTTTTGGATTGGAGCCAAAAATGTTATTACGTGACGCATTTTGTTCTCGATTAGATACGTCCGTAACTATCGGTAGGGAAATGGGTTTTTTCTCACAACGCTTTCATCGAATCTTCGATTTTCTATCGACGTTTCGATGAGAAACGCATAGCAGTTTGAAAATGGTAGAATGGTAGAATTTAATTAAAGATCTTTTCTCTCTCTATAGCCATTAAATCCCCTTCTCCCTCGACCTTCCCTCTGTCCTTCGCTGTTTCCCTTTTCTGTCTTCCTCTCTTCTATCCTTTGCCTTTATCCGACCGTCTCTCTCTTTTCTCCCCTCACTTTCTCTCTCGCTTTTTCTCTGCTTATTCCTCTCACACTGTACGACTGCACGGGCACCATGCACAGTTTGCAACTAGGATTCACGATTTGATCTTCGTCAGTTTAACTTTCATGGTGTAGCGACGTTCCCTGCCGACGAAACGGGACTTTAATTATACCACGGGGTTAATTAATTCCGTCAAATCCTGCGAAGCGCGTCTCAGTATCCTCTTTGCTTTTTCCCCCCTTTTCTCTTCATTCTACCGAGCTTCGAACCTGAAATTTATCCTCTAGCACGATATAACCGCGGAAAATATCCTGATTTTTCATCTATCGCTACCGGATGCGTGGATAAACTTCTCTATCTCTCTCTCGTTATTCTACGGATTATAGCAGAAACGACTGGTAGAAATTTCTTTGCTTGCCGTGTACTTGATCCATACATCAAGGTGCAGCCACGTTATCTATTTTCATCCATGTATGCGCAATGTTTCTAATTCTTGTCCCATTTCTTCTATGCGTTCATAAAAATATAAACTTCCATAAACAACCGCACAGCCTGGTTATAAGTTAAACATATAAATCATCAAGATTACAGAATTTCATTCCCATCAGCAACATTTTTCTAATAATGAAACTCGATTTATTCATACAATAACAAAGAACAAACATGTTTAACAGGATGTTAACAATTATTTAAAGAAATATCGAGAATATGAGAAATGTTCACGTGGAGGAATAAATACTTCGTATAGGACATTTTATGGCGATATTCCATTCTAATTCACATACGACAATTAATTAATGCTCGTTTTGCAAAGTGTTTCTTCGCACGCACGATCGCGAATGTTAAATTGCTTTCGAATTCAGGTGTCTTCTTATTTATTCGAACTGAGGGGAACACGTGTGCAGCAAGACGGAAGTTTAATTATACAGGCGAAATTAATTAACTGCGTGAAATCTCGCGGAACACATCCAGAGGTTGATCAGTGTCGATCGGCAACTAATTAATGGTCAATCTATTTTTTCCTTATCGGGTTCTATGGCTTCGCTTCGGTTTCAATTCGCGCGTCAAACTGTCGCATCTATCGTTGCCACGAACAGAAGCTATTTTCTTTATACTTTCAATTCTTAGAAATTTCTACGTATGAAAATTTCTTCAAAATGTAACAACATTTCACGCTGTATCAGTTAAATGCGTCATATTGTTATTTGCGTTATTTGAAAATTAACACGAACTATTAATACCAAATTATCGTACGACGTGTATTGTACGCTATTAGTTCCCCTTGTTCTTCTCATAAGGAAGATTCGTAAAAGATATAGGAAAAAGAGAATTTTCGCTATCTATCTATATCCGAAATGAACTTTTAGATTCAACGACGAGGTTATGAATATTTTTAAATCGATAAGTATAATTTCTGCCACATTATTATACGAAAGCAATTGTTGTATCGAGTTCAACAAACGGCGTACAATGATAATCAAATATTGAAATACGAGATTTCAGCTGCTCAGTTTTAGCACCTTTTAGCGCATATGAAAGGGATGTACAGTAATTTAATACTTGCTACCTTTTGAATCATAGTTTCTAATCATATCGAAGAGTACAAAGGATATAATGTATTAACTATTATCGTCACGTTATGACTCGAAGATTATGACGAGTTAAATAGATCTACTCAGGGGCCACATTACAGGGTGCGGCAGTACAACCTCCCAGATTTCGTTTAGCTATTGTTTTCAAGTCGCAATGGAGTTTTTCGATAGCATATGACTCACGATTTTTAGCCCCTACTATATATGAATGGGTACGAACGGGTATCCGTTATTGAAGCGTTTATAAAAAAAAAAAAAACAAAAAAATAGCGACACTGCGATCGCCACACAGAGAGCTTTTCGTACCCGCTTCGTGATCGGCTGTTGTTATGGATCGAAAAAACCATATTGCTATAGTTTGAAAAGTAGTTCAGGGCCACAGGTTTCAGCGTTGAAAAGAAAAACACGTGGAAGAACTTGAAGCACTCAAACGCCGCGACAATACTACCGGAAATAACCGGTCTGGTGACGAAAAGTTTCAGGAATCGATTCCAAATATGTATCGTAAATCAATGTCACCATCTTGGCGATATCGTTTTCAGAACCACATGGAAAGAAACGTAAATCCTATTTATTTTTCTCTCCTATCCTATCCTATTTAGCAAATTTTTGATCAAGTTCTACGTCTTTCGAAGGCGCAGCTTGAGGACTTTGAGACAAGAAACGCAAATGTGCGACGATAGACACAGAAAAGTTAAAAAACGTTAAATCATTACGTTGCTTTAAATTGAATCATGCTTTCTAAAAACATTTTTTGTACTCGGCCTACGATCAAATTCGATTTATTTCAATCGTAGAATATTTGAATTTGTATGCGCGTATGTATGTTATATCCCATTTTTGCATTTTCGTGTCAGCCCATCCAAAGGTAAAGGATCAGGCGGTAAAATGCAGCAGGTTCCTAAGTTGTATGCATAGTTCGCATAGTATTATAGAAGACAGTTTTGTATCGGACAAGGGCTCTGTATCTGATACCAATATTTATATTTATACTATACTTTACACATAGCCTGTTTGTAAAAGTAACAACTATATAGATCGTACCATAAGTAAGACTGTATTCGTAAAACTTTTCAGAGATGTATTACACTTTTTTAAAGAATCAAAGTACGCGATCACTTTCAATGGAATTTCCTTAAAGAGATAGAAAACTGCAACTTTTAAAATGTTCACTTAATCTGTCATGGTCATTCAAACATTTTCAAGTTATTCTATTATTCGTTATTATCGTTATTTCTTTTTTGAATTGAAGAAACACCTGTTTCCGCCATAGGAAGAAGTGCTTTCCTTTAGAAACCCATCCACTTTATTCGTTGTAAACATTCCTTAATTTCCGCATTTCAGGCTGCTAAGTATTTATCGTAAACTGTAACGATTGCTTTTCTTTTCTTCTAGTTCAATTTAGAAAGAGCTGTTTTATACTGCAGCGTAAATACTTTACTCTTGTAGAATCCAATCGTCCCGCGAGAAACTTTAATTCTTCGGTAACAGTTAACATTTATTTAAGCTTCGACTAGTATCACCGGATTGTAGATTATCACAGAGACTTCAGTTAGAACGTTTAACTTTATTTCGTATACTATAGTCAAACGATAAAAGCCATATATAAGTACGGGCAGAATAATACAAAGGGAAACTAAATATCCTGCAATTAAGTGATCTAACCTGCTACGGATACATTATGATCCGACCATACTTAACGACGAATTGCGACTATCGCGACTATCGTTCCACTAAATTTTATTTCAACAGAAATAAATTACATCATTCGCGTCAATAAAGATTGACAAATTTTTACGTTTCGAAATAATAGCAACGATAATTCGAAGCATAAAATTGATACATGTGTATAGTATGAATATTTCTGTGACTCACGGTACGTCAATGGACAGTGAATCGAGTGAACAGCCTCATTGGGTAACCTTTGACTATAAAACGATTGTTCAAACGAACACCTGTAAAAGGCTGCACGTCCCACGAATACATGACCGTATAAATTGAGCTGCAAAGTCATCGTCCACACACAGCGGAGCTACTCCACTGTATATAGAAAATCGAGCAGTAGATGTAGCCGAATCCATTAAATATTTGAGCGGACGAAACAGGCGAGGGAAGGTAGACTCCCGGAGGAAGTCTCCCTTCGGCTCTTAGCCACCATACAGTATCCGACTCCCTGTATTAATATTTACATTTACATTTCTTCGTCGTCGTTCCTCTTATTTCAACTTGATATCGTGCTACTGCTTTTAGAACACCGACTTGAACTATCGCTTCCTCTGCTCGCTCTCTTTTGACGTATTATGATGGCAAATATCTTTTGCCGAGCACACGCTTGCCGGCTGGTCCTATCTAAATCATGTAGCAGACAGTAGCTTTAGTTTTAATCTTGAATCCGCGTTTGTACAGCGTATTTCGTTTTAAAGGTGAGTTTTACGCAAAAAAAAGGAAGAAAAGAAAAAAGAAACAAAAAACAACACCATGAAATAGTTTAAAATATACGCTCAGGGCATATGTTTATGTGAGAAATATCGTTTTGTTGCGAGTGTAGTAGAATTATGTTCTTTCCATTTTCAGACATTCTGTAGATACAGAACGACATATTTATGACCCGTTTCTGTTAATATGCTTCGATCAATGTTTGTCATTATTCACACGTTGGGTCTCACGCGAATTTTCTATATTTTGCCTTGGAAGTCGCAACAGATCAAAATATATTAACATCGTAATGCTTAATTTCTTGCTAAATTCTTATTGTTGAACGTTTCTTCGTTTATGAAATCTATAAAATATTTCAATAATTCTAAAATGTTTAGCGTTGTGGTTTATCGATGATTAACGATGTTAACCAGTCAAAGTGTTAATTTTAAGTATTATTTTTAATTATAAGTATAACGTATATAATGTATCACCACAAACTAACGAAAAAATTAATGCATTGCGCAAGCAACCAACAAGATGCACAAAAAACGATAGAATTTTCCAACAGAGATTAATAATTAGTCGCTTATTAAGTCTGATAAGCAAGTAAACACAATATATTCAGCAAATTTTCTAACAAAGTATATTATTTATCGCTACATATACCGTTTTCAAGGTTTAAATTTGCGCAACGCGTAGCTTGTTCATTTAGTAACCAACGATAAGAAGTAAGCAAAGGCAACCGAATATTGTCAAAATTATTATAACGATAAACGTTGAATATGTTGCGTATTTTGCCATGCAACTGGGCGGATATTTTTAACGATAGTTATAGATGGATAAAAATATCAGAGAGCAAGAATAAATGAAATGTGCCATATTTCCACATTACTTTTATTTTTGCTTTCTTCGTGCATTCATGTTCCTGCAAAGCAATACAGGACGTTTGTGGATAACCGAAGGAATTGATTTATACAAGAAACATTATAAAATAATGTATCTATAAAGATACATGATAGAGAAATATAGAATATGCATCGCTGAAACTTTTCTTTATCTCCAAGGACTTGGATTCGACACTCGAATCCAATACAGTTGAATCGCTTCAGAAACACTGGCAAAAAGGTATTGGCGCTAATTACAAGTAAAACATAAAAAATGAACAGAATAAATCGAAAACACCGTTAGCTGGAGCTGTTAAACGAGCCGTAAACGTTTTCTGTAAACGTGTTAAAAAGTAACGTGCGCTCGTCCGCTTTAACGCGCGAGAACGAAATTCTCGAGAGACGCTGAATAAGCGGCAGAAAGGTTGGATGTAGCTTCAGCAGAATATTAGCATCGAGTGTAATTAATTAACCAGCGTATCAGAAGTAGGAGGAAACTGCATGGTGGTGTAAATTTTTAATATCGGGAGGAGAACGAGGGACCGGAAGTGAGAGTGGCGCGCATTAGAATGCCCTGGAGACGAGGAAGGTTGTCTCAGGATCCTGCGGGAAACGGTAACGATCCAACACGTTGGTAATGAAAAGCCCGAATACAATTAGCGGTGAATTTATTTAATTAACGATCACCAGGACAGTCGGTGAAACTGGCGCGGCAGACAGGACGAATGAACAAATATCTATATCGAAGAGGCAGCCGACACGAGACTAACGAGGTCCTCGAGACGGTTCCCTCCAATCAGCCAGATCATTAACTCTGATAATTAATAATGATTGGAAATCGATCGTTGGAGCTGGTTGCCGATTGTTTCAGCACTATCGCGAACGACTGTACTTTTAGAAGTTTCATCAGGGACCAAAGCAATTGGCGTCGACGTAGCGATTGCATAGAGCACGGAAAGAAAGTGACAGTGAAATAAAAACTTCCATAGAAGCTTTTTAATATAGAAACGTTTCAGTAACTTTCGTAACATCCAGCCTATTAACGAGGGTCAAATAAGCAGCGATATATTTGCTGAACTGAAATCGCTGATAACACGTCAGAGAAGTATTCGAATACTTGTAATTAATAATTCTAACGGGTAACACGACATGAGCTTTATAGCACAATAACGGTAACACTCTTGTAATATACGCAACGAATTTCACGAAAAAATCATCGTGCTTTACGTACTATTTATCGTTATATGAAAAATTCTCCTGCCCTTAGAATCATAGGTAATTTCTATTCCGATTGTGCATAAATTACGAAGAAACGTTACATTATAACTCTATACTCTATAACGATATTAAATGGCGATGAAATTCGCTGATTGACAATATCTCGGTTTATCGTATATTTTGTATTTTCCGATGTAAATTTTTCACGTTATAAGCCATCCGTCTTCTTGGCGTACTTTTTACGAAAGCTGCATTAACGTCACAACGAAACTTTTATCGTGTTACATCGAAGTTCAAGGTTGCATAAAAAGTACTCTCCAATTCGACATTGATCCACGATTGGTCTTAATATACAATCTACTTTTCTATAATGAAACGACTATCGAAGCACGCATTATTTTTGCGTAAACTAGCCCCAAACTGTCGATTGATTATACCCAATAAGATTGTGTACTTATTATTCGATTAATAACTAAAATTGTTAAGTTTGGTGTCAGATATATATTACATATTTTATTATTGCCATTAATCTAAACTGTAAAAATATTAATCCACTTCGAAAGATGTAGAATCTTTTGTTAAAATAAAATCTTATCTTCCCACCTTATTACTTAAATTAAACTTATTTCTTAAACTAAATCTTGAATATATTTTTAATATGTAACTTCTCTTTTCAATGAGCGTGCGATTTATAAGACTTTGGTAAGCAAACAAGTTCGCATTTTGCTATAGCTAATCCATCATTGTCATCCCTTATAAAAAGATGTAATACGTTTCCAGTAAAATGCGTTGGAGGTTTATCCATGGAAACGATATTGCATCAAACATTTTAAATAATTTTAAATGATTAAAATAATTCATTTCTATATATTTGATAGATGCATAGATTCACTTCGTCGATCGATAGATTTCTTACCTTATCGCGAAATGATTGTCACATTAGTTATATTTGTCAGACACTTTACGTATAGACCACCATCGTTTTTTCTCATTTGAAAAAGCATCAATCTTGAAAACAAGGGGATACTTTTCTTTTTTCTTCCCCTTTTTTGTCTTCACGTAGCGTATTTTGATAAAAATGAATATTAATTCGAGATTTCTCGACGAAATTTCAGCGTTGCGAACTGGGAGAGAAGAAACCGTGTGTAAGAAACTATTCTTGGACAGGATACAAGGATAGTGGTGGTTCAATTTACACCTATTTTAGTATTTATAGTATCATCGTTCTACATGATATTATTTCCATCACGAATACTCTTAGAATCTTTTAAGACAATGCACGATGATTGTTTTTTACTTTAGTTAATTTTGCTGCTTATTGAATTTTTACGAAGCTTTCGTTTCAAACGAAAATAAGTACTTCACTTTAAAAACTAAACTAGATAATTTCATGCGAATTGCGATCAAACTGCAACAAAATGCACTTATTTGTACGTGAAAGTAATTCAGGTTTGAATTTGCGAGAGTAAAAGCGTTTTTACGCGAACCGACAAATTGTGAATGGTAATTGCTCTTAAGTAAATAAATAAATAAGCAGGCAATCGGTATGAGCATGCGAGGCAAACAGAAAGAAGAGAGTCGATGGTCGTTGCTGGAACACGCGAGCGATCCATTTAAATCATTCAAGGTACTTTCAATCGTTTTCCCCTGGAAACGTGATCTGATGCAAGTAACTCGTAGACGAGAAATTCTGTTTGAGAACGTTCCCGCATCCTGTCGTGTCTAGCTTTGAAAATAATTAAAAATGGCAAAAGTACGTTCGTTGAGTGTTTTAAAATATTTTACGATGAACGGTACAGTCGGCCACAAAAGTTTACGCGCGTTTCTTACAAGTAGAATATTATAGTAAAAACGTTGACTCTGCGAATTTTTCTGATACATTCGGATACACACATATTGTTGTAAATGTAACAAAACTTAATCACTTTTAGCTTTATTCAAACGTACAAATATACAAAATCTAATGTTACGAAAATCACATACACCTACTACATACGTCTATATAAAGTCAGAAAAACTAGTAGACTTACCGTTATATAAAATACCGTTTGTGTCCTACTTGTTTCTCTGCTCCATCGATTCGAAGCCACGAACCCTCCTCCCCTGACTTACGAACAGATTAGAAGGCAAAGTGGTTGCGGGAGGGATACTTTTAACGATGTTTTCTATCATATCGGCAGTGACCTTTGCTATTTGGAGGCCTCGAGTCGATTTTCCGTTCTAGCGGATGTCGTCGGTGGCCAAGCAAATCCGGGGAAATTCCGGTCGAGCTGGTTGAGCGTCGGTGCGAGAGAATGAGCTTTCAAAGAGTTTCACAGGTTTTTTGGCGAGCGCGAGCGGTGTGCCAAGCCAGTAACTACCGCCGTAAAAGCGGCTACGTTTCAACGAGGATACGATGATGTTACCACGGTTTCACAGGGGAGACCTATACCCTGACGTGTATCGGCTCGATCGATATTTGCCGAGACATAACTCGATAGAATATCGAATGAACGCGTCAAGCCCTGCAGGGCCACGTCGATTCTCCCCTTAGTAATGAGTCAACCTCACGGAATTATCCTGCGAGCCACGACAATTTTTCATAGACAAAAGTTCTCAATCTCAATATCTTTAACTTTATGCGACTTGCTTTCTAATTTTGACATTTTCGCAGAATCTTTGCTTCCATCCATGTTCCCATAAACATGTTCCCATAAACATCCATGAGAAATCATCAGCCTTCGTTTATGCCGCAACATAAGCTGATCGATAGCTTACAGATTTCAAATATTTTATGGGCAAAATTCTCAATTAGTCAAGCAAGTATTTGATATATTATATAGGAAGGGAAAATTAACCGTATGAGGAAATATAAATCCAACGTGTTTGACTAGAATGTCGGAAATACGAAATACGTCGTATATCGGTAACCATGAGTACTTTTGTTGCTTACATAAACGTTATTTTGTTCGTTAATCAGCGTGTTGGTGATAATTCGTAAAACGACTTTGTACCACGATTATCGTTCAAAGTCACTACAAAAACTAACAAAGAGGAAGAAAATAGAACGTTTTTGCCTGCTTCTATTTGAGTAGAGGGAATCGGAAATATGGAAATCTTACTCTAAAGAGTGTAGGGGGAGAGCCTGGCACTGCGACTGGCAAATCGAACGCATTAAAAGTCCATTATCGGTCGCTCCACAGAGAGAACGAGGCAAGTCGAGAACAGAGAGAAAGAGGCTGATGGAAAGGGGATGCAAAGGAGAATATAACGAGAGAATTAGCACCCCTCTACTTGTTGACCCTTAACTCGGCAACTTCACTATAGTCCTTGAACAGGACACACGTGTGCAACGTACACGTGCTCGTCGACACGCGTATCATCGAATATTGCCCTATAGCGATTTGAAAGTTTGGACGAAAATTTTCAATCGATAATCACATCTGAACCTAGCGTGGTTCTTTTCTACAATTGTTAAAAGCGACGGATAGAAATAATTTAATTTTTCCATGGATCAACCAAGGTTCGAAGCAAAGTTTCAAGGAAATCCGAGTTCCGAAGTTTTCAAAAATCTCTATGAGAAAGTAAAACTATTTTCTTATTTGACGCGAGTGTCAATACTCTTCAAAGTTTCGAGACAGCGACTACAGTTTGCGCGAACGAGTCTGACTTTCTTTAAGATTGCAAAATGTTTCTTTCGCGCTACCAAAGTAATTTTCCAACGTTTGCAACGTTTGAACGGAACAACACTACGGAAATATTACATTTCTATCGAGACTTTTTTCTCAAATTCTCCGATTGTACGTTTACAGGCGATGCGTCGGTGTTAATAATCAATGAAATAACGAATTTGATATTTTACTAATTACCTTTATCCTAATTATTTAATATCTTCGTTATTAAGTATTATTAACATTATTAATATAATATTCCTTTCTATCCATCTTCGTTTTATTCGAATCAATTCACGAGTATCCTCCCCCAAAGATAGAAAGCACTATTGCGTCCACTCCATTAAGGGGATATATGGGCCATAGGAAAGCGTTTTCCAAGTTATACGTCATAAGCATTACACATAGACCTTTTGTAAGCCACCATATTACTTTTCATAGGATAATGGTCAATTTATAGTAATTGAGTAATACCCTTAATATAATTCATCGATTCTTCCTTTCTTTCTAAGATGAATTCATGGATTCTATCGAGTTCTATGAACAGTTTTATCCGTAACTGTTTTGTTTTAACACTGTTAACGTTATCAACAGTTATAAATACAATTAATAGCTGCATCGAGAAATTACAGCTTTTTCTTTTAATTCTACGTTTTATGGGTTAGTTTCGTGATTTTCCGATATTAAAAAACTTTCTAAATTTGAGAAAAATATGAAAAGATGTGCTGGAACTCGTTTCAATTATATACTAAAGTTCCTATGAAAATGTTAAACATTTGTTCGGTCAAAAAGGGGAAACATAATGAAATAAAAATTCAGTGACCGTATCGAAATTCGGAAATTCGGAAATTCAATAAATTCAATAAAATATCCGAAACAAAGGTTAATTTAATTTAACGAGTATTTATCGTTAAATTAATATATAACCAACGATAAGGCATTTACGACATGCGTACGTTTATTATCAACGCATTAACAATGATAACAGGAAATATTAGGAATTCTATGGGACGTGTTAAGAAATAAGACCTAATCAACTGGAGAAATAACGAAAATTAATATTTCCTGTGCGATTAATCTAAAGTGTTGCAGTCAAAAGGGTTAGTGCTTCATCGATTCATCTTCGTCGAATTAATTCGATTATATGTCCCTCGTGATAGAATAAAAGAAACTTGCTCGGTATCCCCATTCAGACGTGTTGATCGTTGAAAGCTGTTTGCTCGGTTATAAGGACTAAAGAAGGGCGTGCTCTTCGATTGGAATGCTGTCTGTTAAAGATAAGGGTAGCTACCCCTCGACGAAAAGGATCTTACAATATGCTAGACACCACACTGTCACATACCGGGTGACCATTTCCTAACCACCTACATATTGGATTCATTAATCAGTATTTATTTGTCAAGCTTATAAAAGATTTTACAGATGAAGAGAGTTTTCAAAATCTCCTCAAGTATATCAAGGAAATTTCGGCAATTCCGAATTTCTCGAGAATCTCGAAATTCTCGGAAATCCTGACAATCGTGAATTACGAGACGACGATACTCTCGGCAGCAGTCCGATCCGATCCGATATTTTCGGGTACTCGCACACTTCCAATAATTTATCTTTATTCAGAATACCGTATCATTTTTTTAAAAAAAAGTGGAGTTGACCTTCAAGTCTTCAAATCTCTATTTGCAGAGAACTTTCAGCATGTGTGTAATTAACATAAATCTACGAAAAGTAATTTTTAAACATTCGTCACTATTTTCTTCGCAACTTTGACTAATTGAAATCTGTTTGAAATTCTTTACAAATTGTCTAGTAAACTAATCCCTTTAGCTTCTCAAAAAACGTCTCTAACTTTTACGTATCTAACTTTAAAAGAAAGCATGTACGAATACCTTTTGGCCCTCACTGTATATCTTAATGTGCTCTAAAAGAATTCGTAGAGTTGCTACCGTAATATTTTATATTTCTCGACTTTTGTAAGTGACTGCATATCGAACGATACTTTGTTAAAAGACACATAATGACGTTGTTAAATCTCATTCAACAGGCTTGCCAAGCACCCTGTAGAGGCTCGTAAACATGAAACGAAGGGCAGATTGAAGGGCGGTCGCCTTATCACATAGCGCCACATTGACTAAACGACAAAATACCATTCCGTACTTTGTTTCCGCACGAGGGAGGGACTCTGATAATTGCACGGGAGCGAGAGGTATTGCGCCGCGTCGCGTCGCCTAGATTACGTTCGCCTGGTGCCTTCTTTGAGAATGGCCACGAATTGCTAGCGGCACAAACGGGCAAATTTGAAGGCGATGAGCGCGAATAATTGCTTCGCCAGTCTTGAAACGAAGGGACGAACAGGTCAGTCTGAAATGAAACGGATTTGTGCACGCACGCGAGAAAGCAACTGATATTCTCTCCGTCTTCGTTATAGCGTCCTCGATCATTCTGCATTTTGTTTGCTCAACGTCCGAAAATTTTAACACATTCAGCGTGCACGTGGATTTAACGCTTCGAGCTCGGGTTTTACTTACTTAAGTAACGATCGAATTAGTTGGCGTCCTATTTTCTGATCTAAAGTCATAATCAATTATAAATATACTACAAAAATTAAGAGAGATTGCAAATTTACATAAGAAATACAAGTGGAACATTACGTAATAATATAAATACTAAGAGATTACAAATTTACATTTACACCAATGTCTTTATGATATCGGTTAAAATTAAGCCTGAAATTAACCAACTACATGCGAACGTAAAAGGGTTTTCAGTGCGCTTCGACCTAGCCTTGCCGCTTAAATTAAGATAAACTTTGAATCGTGCATCGAATGTATCAAACGTGCTTCGTATACCAACACGGATATATCCCTACAACGTGACGTTAACGTGTTGCAGCAAGTATCATTTTCTGCTGTATCGCGGCATCGTTGATGTAAAACTTTCCAACACGATGTTTCTAATATTCCTGCATTTACGTGCAAACACGACTCGTAATACGACATTTATGTTCACTGCGACGAGATATTTTGTACTTCGCATAGTCTGACTTTTATTTTTCTTCGGTAACAAGCCAACATATTTTCTGATTCTTCTTGATATAAAATTATTCGGTAAAATAACAAAAATTCAATATTTTTTCTTTATTCTTATGAAACTTCTCGTTTCAATAAGTTGGAATAGTTAGATGAAACTTGAAATTTTATTCAAAAATATGGATTCACGTACGAACATTTATAACGACGCCCGCCCATCTCTGTCCATACATTTTTAAAACATTTCTTTTTTCAGAATCATTTTATATAACATAAAGCGTACAAATTTTAGCATTAGCATTAGCACCTGGAATTTTTGGAACGATTCGTTGATTGATATTAAAATTATTAGTTAAATGTTTACTTCTTTCTATCTGTAAAGATAGTTTTCCTATGCTACCTTTTTTAAAGCGGTATTTCACAAAACATTACGCCGCACTCAACGAAATCGAAATAATTGTACAAAATGATAATGAATAATTATAGTATTTCTAACCATCATTCTGATATATACTCGTATAAATTACGGAACAAAAAGCGTCAATTTTCATGCATGGCGAAATCAACAATAGTTAAATTAAGTTCGTTTTCTACTTCTACTAATTTTCTATTTCAGTTTTTATGGTCCCTCTATTAATACGTTTTTATTCATTTGTAGAATATTCCATAGTCTAGCTCGAGCCTCTGGACATTTTTATACTTTTTGCGTCATTCGTTCTATATATTTTTCAATGGAATTGTGGTCGAGTGATTGGTGCGGTCATTCCGTTGCTTTTGTTTCTCCTCTATTCTGTATTTCTTCTAAATGGTTTCTACGCATCGTCGTTCTGCGTTGGAATCGTAGCGGACATGGTTAAATTTTACTTGAAATAAAAATGACAACTCGAAATAATAAGCCAAGTTTCAGCTAATTTGTTACTTTTATTTTAATCCTCCAATCATTTTTTATCCTAATTAACATTTTCAAATAAAATAGTAAGTAACATTTTATTCAGATAGTGTTCGAACTCGCATCATTATCATGTGCGAAAATGAAATTATTTCTAACTAATCCATATTCTTATACAATACATATACAAACGTTATTAAATTTTTATAGTTGTAAATTCTAAAAACACTTTTCTTAAATAAGGTTTTAACACAGAATGGAAATAAAATATCTGAATTCATAACATATATGCAAATATCCACAAACTTGAAAAATGAACATCGAAACGAAACTGTATATGTATACTAGAGCGCGATGTACGAAAATATCCCATTTAACCTGAGAAGAAAAATGGTTTCCGGAAACCTTCTCCATCTTGTTGAATACATGCGTGAACGGAAAATTAAATCCAGACGCAAGTCGAATACTTTAGCGTACAATTTGTAAACTGTCTTGATATTTTTCATCTCGATAAGCGATGACGAGCGTCCAGTATCGTACCGCATCGTGAAGTTGTTTAAAAGGAAAACAAAGTGATTTCGCGGCATTAAATTAATAGATCCGACAAACGGGGAAGCTGTTTGCGACTTAAGTCTCCCTACGTGACTCCCGTTAAGACCGCCAGCTTATTTTCTTCTCTTGTCGATCATACTGAGCAAACAATTGTATCAAAATCTGTTTGAAACAGTTCGATGTTCACCTTTTTCGCGTGTACTACTTTCTCATATCAACGTTACCCTTCAACGGGTTACTAACACGTATCAATTTAAAAATTCTATTCTGCTTATTTCTAACATTTTAAGGAAATTTGAAGGAATTTCCTTGAAAGGCACAAAACAGCCGGTGACGCCACGCTAGTGCCTGGTACAAGTGTTCATTTTCTGCCTACATATGTATCTATACATGCACATATATGCACAAGCTGATTTAATCTATAAATGCAAATTACCAGTAAACTATTAAACTATCTGTTATACTGTATAGAAAATGATTCAGACAGCAAGTGGATGATGGTTTCGAGGGAGTCATTTTATTCTGTATCCTGAGTACCATTCTATCATGCTGGTTCAATAGTTATGAAAAGAAAGTGAACTAATTTTCTATCGATTTTTCTTCAAACGAATGTAATCTATCCTTTTTTGAGAAAGAAAATTAGGTATAAATTATTTTCCGATACGATACGATACGATACGATTTGCTGTGCCGCAGAATTTTAGTAATGAGTTTATTCGTGCCGTGAGATGGAAAACGTTGGAAATCGCTTATTTCGTATCGTAAAGCCACCAAGTAGAAAGATAATGCCACCATATCTATAAAGGCAAGGTAATATTCATCGTAAAAACTTAGCTATCACTATAGAACTCGATCGAATGACGCACATTCTATGTGACAATGTAATCTTATACTGTAATGGATGTAAATTTTTGTTTGAACTCTTAGCCATGACAGCATAAGATATGTTTATCTTTCTGGATATTTGTGCACGCAGCAAGTGCCGCTTCATATCGCCCAGGAAGTTGCGACCAAAGTTCGCTGTGGGTTAAAGAAATATCGGAAGAAAGATGGTGAATTTATAGTTTATTAGTTTCGAAGCAACTAGAGGAAGCACAGGCTATTGGGCAAAGTCCATTGAAACTTCCCAATCTATAGGGATAATAAAAAAGAAAAGTAAAGCAAGACAGAAAAAGAGAAGGAGGGACAAGCAGTAGAAAAAGGCAAGGAAAGCAATAGGATGCGGACAAAACCCGCTCATACGGGGTGAATTTGGGTGAAATTGGGAAACGCACAGGAACCCAAGTTATTGTCCTACTGAGAACATTTCGGACAGTGAAGGGTAGAGACCGGGCAGTTGCAAATTTTTTTGCTGTACTCACAAAACGTAGAAATATTCTACTCTATTCTTCTCCAGTTCAGATACATATACCTTCAGTTTATTAAAAGAATGTCTCAACTAAATTTAAGAAATTTAAAAGAATTAGAAAATTATTCAATCATTTAGAAATTAAAAAATTGCTCCCTCTTTAAAGCGTAACTAATAATCTATGGACTATCAGGGTATCTAGACTATCGATATACGATATTATTCCTATGTACTTATCGATTACTATTTGAAAAAGTATTAAAGCAATGCTACTTTAAATCGTGACATTGCACTGGTCAAGTAATTTCTTGAAACTCTGACATTATCCCTCTAGTAAATAGTTTACTTTTAGACTCGGTTCTTCCGGATATCTGAAAATTAACGATTCATCGAGTATATTATTTTCCTATCAAATCGTCCATATCATCTTTATTATTTAATTCTCTTCGTCTTTCTTAAAATCTAAATACTAATATTTTATCAATCGAGTCATCTAATCAAAAGAGTATACAAGTTTCGAAACAAATGTAGTCCTAGACATTTTTCTTTCGACCTTAAATATCATTTTGAAGTTATTCTTCGAAGCTTTTTATAGTATACTTTCTACTCTCTATTTGTGCATTGTTTTAAACTTACACGTTATACGTTATATTACGTTTATAAAAAAATAAAATTACACTGACCTTTACAGTATAAGAAAAATGTATAACAAGAAGAAAAGTTATCTTTGTAAATAAATAATTACTAATAATAAGTTGTTTAACTTCTCTAGTTAAAGGTAAAGTTTAATTTGCTATGCGACAGTAAAAAACGACATCGTGATTGCAAAAAATATCGATGAAACTCTTGCTATTCACGGGAGATCTCGTTTCCTGGTGGAAAGGTGGATGAAGTGAAAATGGCGGTCGGCCAAATTTTATATATTCCGTTCGTTCATTCGTGGACTGCAATTTGCAGCTCTTTACGATGTTCACGGGGTTGAGGTCCGTTCTTCTAAAGGAGGTATACGATTGGCCAAAACGCGTCGTCGGACACCCCCTTCCCTGTGTTGTTGAAATACGCTCCTACAGGATCACATTCACCCCGATGGGCTTAGGTGGCAGGGGATATTCGGATAGGAGGCTGAGCTTTTACGAGCTCTTGGCTCAGTTGAAATTTGTCTGGATGCCACCCGACTATCCTCAACGTCGCTCTCTCTCTTCCCTTTCCAGAAGTAAGGGGCAAATCAAGAGACAGCAAGTAATAAAAGAGTTGAATCACCCTTTCGCTCCATTCTTTCTCTCTCTCTCTCTCTTTCTCATCGCTATTTCCTCACGTTCTATATGACTTTCTTCTACTCGAGAAAATATATCGCCGCCTTTGTTGAGATTTCACGAATCGTTAAGGAATCCGTGTCCAACATGAGCGAGCAATATTGCACGCCTCGCTAAAAATTTCCCGACGTTCGTACGATTCGAATGGAAATTAGATATTTATGGGGAAATACATGCCGCACGTGTATTTTAAAAGTGACATATCTCGAGCTAGTTTTTGAAAGAAACGCGAAAAATTAATTGGAAGCTTACAACAAAATTATTTATATATATATACTTAATATAAAAGCTAGTGGAAAGTACTAAACTCTAGGAAACAACGGACAAATATTATTTTCGTAATATTTGATTCTTAACCCTTAAAATTCCTCTTTGACCGTTTTGATGCTCAAACAAAGGATTGAATTTATTTTAAATTACGACATTTGTCAAATATGTGCGATATATAGGAATAATTGATATTATAAAAAAGATTAGAACGTTTTAAATGTATTATAATTATAAATATCAATTATACATGTTAAACGTGTTCGATAGATGTCATTTAACGTAGATGTATCAGGACCGTTTTATTTGTTGCGTGTAAAGTGTTGTGCAAGATGATTTGTTGATTTTTATAACGTGTAACATGTAATGACTTGTAAAATTTCGTTAATAATATTGGTTCAATTTCTAATCAATTTCGGTGATACTAATATTAGTAAAACGTAAAATATATCTTTTCGAAATAAAAGCCACTTCTTTATGTCAAAATTGTATGCAACTATTGATTTAAACATAATTGTCAATGATTGTGCAAAATTAAAATTATTATTAGTAGAAATTTTTAACACGCCACGTATTTCCCTGATTAACGTTACATACAGTATACTTGTGTCTAAGAATTCGCTCAATCGAATACCCGCCTTGAAAAAGAAAAAGAACTGCGATTTGTAATTAAAGAAATAAATATATTGCTGGAATCGAAGGATCATGAACGACACACACCGTGTATCATATATTTTTACGTGTCGTCGGAAGAGACATGGGGTATCCTTACTCCGAATCGTGACTTCTCGACCCCGAAACGTTTTGTCACTGCGTCGGCCTCTGAAACATTTATCACCAACCTTTTTCCGACCGCTTTCCCTTATTTCTTGTCCCTCGAATCGCTTCTTTGTCCTACGAAGATTCACAAACGAAACGGAAGAGATATACTTGAAATTCTCTCTCTTTCTGTTTTCTTTTTTTCTTTCGTTCTCAAACCGGACCATCTCTTCTCTTCTCTTCTCTTCTCTTCTCTTTCCTTGTGACAAGAAGTAAACGAGAAAATGCAAGTTGCAAGGCCGCCGGCGTATCTGTGTGAATGTTCGTGAAATATGACATCCAGAGGGAATATAATTTCATAGGTGTATTGTCAAATACATAATTCCATGAGTTTCTTTTGATAACAAGGCGGGAAACGCCGTAATTCGAACCAGACGATACAAAAGTGGTACTTTAATAAGATGTAAAATATATAGTAAGGAATTTCTTTCTGATTTACATTCTCTTTTTGAAATGAAAAATAATAATATTGACCGTCGGGTACCATTATACAATGGACGATTATTTTTCACATTCGATAGTCAGAGTAATGGATTCGCCCGAATTGTCCAACATACGTACGCAAATTACAGATCAATTACAGATATAAATCCAATCAAATCGTGAAAATAATACGCCCGAGTGGAGCACGAGGGGTATAGAGAGAAATAGAAAATCATAATCACTGTATGATTAAACACGAAACATCGCAATTGTGAAGTTACCTATACGAGCTATAAGCAGGAGATTTGCGTTCATAACCGAGCATTACGTTTTCTGCGTCCGTCGCACTGGTTCGGTTATTAATAAAATTAGGTGTAATTAGCGTATCGATTGAATTATCAAGTGATTAAATTTTCATTGATTTACAACCAGCGGCAAATGCACGACCAAACAATCGACCATTATACCGGTGTAAATATCGCACGCTCGTTTACCGTGAACGCCGAACAAAACCCCATGGATAATCGACGCGCTACGATATTATCAAAATCCACGATAATGACTCGCCAGCGGTAATTCGACGTCGTATCCGCGAACGATAAAATTAGCATGAACGAGGCTTTCGTGCGCGTACGTACCTAGAGTTCAAGAGTAACGGGCCATGAATGAGTACGAGCGAATTGCGCGAGAAATGGTGCATGAATGGCAGAGCCTTGAAAACACAGTCGCAGCTTATGACACGTATATATTTCATAATTTTCGGAAAATTCATCCGGACTCGTGCATGGCTATTACTTTTCAGCAATATTTGCAATTTCTTATGATAAATTGCAAATTGTTCCTTTTTCTTCTTTTTTTTTTTTTCATCAAAAGTGATATTCTTTTCTTTTCATAACATGTGAAATTTCTTAGTGTGTGTATATATATATATACTGTATGCGCCGGTTTACAAATTTTTATTCTGTAAACAATTTTTCAATGACGATAGATATATTGGTTACTTGGTTATTTGATTCTAGACCAATTGAAAATAAAGTGTAACACTCCATATATCAACCGATTCTACCATATATCGACCTATAGTCGATTGATTTTCCTTTTTTATTTATACAATATCAAAATTGAAGTATTAAGTTTAGATCGAGTTACATAAAAATCCGGTCGCCTACCGCGGCCTATTGGCCTAAATTTAATTCAAGTTTTTCCGAATATATTTTGGAAATTAAAGTCGCGCGACGATTATTTGTATAGGAAACAGTTCTCGCAGCTATTGAAATTAGTGTAGAGACGAAACTTTTAAATAATTATCTACGTGAAAGTATAGAAATTAATTTTTTTTATGATTCTTAATTCGAAAATAATTATATAATCTACATGCCGCTTCTTCTTTTAATACAGAATCGTTCTTAGAAACTCTCCAGATCACTGAAGAAACTTCCTTAAGTTTAAAATCTTAATCCTCGATCAATGATATCGACAGCTACGATGGTTTGGATGGAGTTATTCAATTCTAGAATATTATTAATATTTCACTGATGCAATATACCATAGTTGCATTGATATGAACACCTAGTCAAGATCGCAGCCAATTAGCTCACATTACTTGCCATATAATTAATAATTATACCAATTATACAGTTAATTGCTTTTCTCTATAGTGATACAATTGGTAATTATATATCAAATAATACTGATTGAGTGGAAACCCACCCTATCCGCGACCTATCCATCCTCCTTTTACGCAAAAAAATCTAAAATTTATTCATCATCGAATAAACTACTCCTCTTGGTGTGCGTTTGTACAATGTTCAAAATAAACAGCAAAGACTAAGAAAACGCACGAAAATCTAAAATCTATAAATTATATTAAATCTGAATCTAGTTGTAATTCTATATGGGGCACTGTTTTACATATATATCATATACATACATGTATGTACATCAAAATTTTCGACTTTTATTGTCGTGAAAGTGAAAACTAATTGATTATGATTATAATAATTAATTATGATTAAGGGTTAAACAAAAAGGACAAGAAAATAAGATGAAATATGTGCCATATAGAATTAACGACTACATAATACGTACATCCTACTATGCCATGCCTTTACTACCATGTCATGCTTTTACTACCACGTCATACTTCTTACTAGTATGTCAACCTTACCTACTTACTTAGATTACTAACTCAAAGTAGACTACCTAGCCATAAATCACACCTACGTAAAAATCCAAATATCCGCTTACCCTGTCTACGTAATAATTTAAATTTAATAAAGAGAAAGGCAAGGGATATTGTACAAAGTATGAATCCTCTTCACTCGATGCCACAAAAGATCCTGAAACAAATTCAATCTGCGAAAGGTTAGTAAAATTCTATAAAATATATATACATAATATTACTTCCTGATTGGTAAGGCTCAAACATTATTTTGTAATATTTAGCTCCTTTCGTTTGTTCATCTCCTTTATTTCTCTCATTCTTTCGAGCCTTTCGAAGTATTCAAATATACAACCAAAATGTACCGTCTGTAAATTGATAAATCTGAAACAAACTCATTTACTGGATTAGTACCGAAATGTAATACGCAACGTTAATAAATATTAAAATACGCTTACACTAATAACGATAGATCCTAGTGCAACCATTCAGGAGGTTGCTGATGAACGGCCACATTTGTACAGCTCTTGTAGCTATATCGAGTGATCCAGGAACAGCCTCCGACAAATGCAGTCGGAGGATTCTGCACATTTTGTAAACGCAACTCTACTTAACAAAACGCGATCATTCATTATCGCAACGCTGAAAGGAAAAATAAATGGAAACCACGATGGGATAATACCGCAACGCTAACTCTTAAAGTGAATTCAATGAAAATAACATTTTTTTATATAAAAAAGCTACTTCAAATATTCTGATATTACAACTTGCAATACTATAAAAGTAACGAAAAACTAACATTTTTATAGTTTATTATTTTAAACAATATGAAGCACGATAAATTCGGATACGTATAATTCTCCAACAAGTTCTAAAAATTCATAATAAAATAAAATGCAAAAGACAATCGCGATATCATAATTCGCAACTTTAATTCAAATCATAATCATTCTCTCGCGACACTAATAAAATAGACCGCGATTTTCCCAATGTGATAATGGACCGATATATACATTGGTAAAAAAAGCTACCACTACTACAAATACTAAAATCGAGCATAGTGACAAAGTAGTAACAAAGATGACTTTCCATGCTCTGGATGATCCAGACGATGGAGAGCCATTAGTAGTTGCCCTCTTGAATGGCAGTTTGCCGGGCCTCTTCGGCTCATAGCCTCTTCTTTCTTCGGGCGCAATGCCCGCTGAAACTTAAATCTAAGCTCGAGACTTCTAAATCGCAAACAAAAAAAAAACCCTATAAAGGTAAAATAAAAATATAAACCGTGGAAGCTGATTCGAGTGCACATGGGCTGACCCACTCGTAATGTGCGTGCTCGAGCAATAAACGTTCGTTTCGAGCCCACTCGCGACCGCGACCGCGAAATTCGAAAAATCGATAGGCAAAACCAGAGACGAGAGCATGCTCTTACCCGTGCCAGTTTTACCGTCGATTTTTCAAATTAGATTTCCAGAAACAAGTTGGTCACACGAAAACGCGCCTACCCGACCAGAGACTGTGCCAACCTGCCCGGCCCTACCTACTTATAATTAACAGACATACCAGAAACTATACCACCTATCCTACCTAGCGCTATATTTAAAAATGGCAAATCAGGCACACCAACACACTCGCTCCACGGTTCTCACACAAACGCTCGGGCGCAAAGGTCCTACACTAGAGAGGACGTCCCGGGACGCCTCCGACACCCAAGCTTAACACACAGCATGCACACTCTAATTTACGTACCATTTTCCTGAAATCGACTGACGAAGGCTAGTGAACATTGCGTAAAACGTGATAAAACACGTCTAAAGAGATTATACCATTAAAATAAATGTAAGTAGACGTGGAATTATAATTGCAATTGATAGCAATATTTAGAACGTGGTTACACTTAATCGTGTGAATGATCTTATCACAAATTTTGATTGTATAGAGACGTAAATTGAATCGATATATGTCTCCACATTTTTAATATTTTAAGCTGTAGCGAATGAAAAAGACGACGCAATTCCACAGCCTAACCACATACACACACACACTCGCACAATGTGGAAAATACGTCGTGCACGATACACTAACACATCGTCAGTCGCTGACAAATTTTTGCATTAATCATGGTCATCGTGCCCAATGTCTTTCTCCCGTTCAAGTAGCACCTGGGCTCGTGAATGAGGTCCTAACAATGGGCACGGAAAGGGTTAAACCTGAAAATCCTGATATAAAAAGATGATTAGTTTGTGCAATTTTTATTTAACGGACTAACGTTCTTTAATTTTATATTTTACTACCTCGTTTCTGATTAACTCTACTTTATTCATTTAATAGTAACCAAGTAACTCTACTTTACTAATTTAATAAATCACAAAAAAAAAATTTTAATATTGCAAGAAAGATAGCGTTAATTGAAAAAAGACTGAGACTCGGTAAAATGGAATAATTTGCTCTAAATGTATTATCAAGATAGAAATAATCTCAGGCGATCTCTTCGTCAAAGCGTATTTTCGAAAAAGCAGAAGCAACGTTCAAAATCATCGCTTTGATTAAAAAATCTGCCTGTCGCGAAGTGTTTTCTTGCACGTAAAACTTTGCACATTCTTGTACGGGAAAAATGAATTTTAATTCATATTTTAAATTCTATCGAAAGTAAAATAAACGAACATAACTTAATATTGTCACGAAAGAGAAAATTAAATTGAAGATTATTTATTGTATCGTATATTGCCTGTATCGTCATTATCATTGAGTGACAACTGCAGTTTTCATAGCAACGAAATCGGAGGGCATCCGATTTCTCCACTACAAAATGCTCAAACGAGATCATTTCAATATCTCTTAATTATACTAAAATTCATTGCTTAAGATTAAGTATATTTATGTCATACAGACATATTCACGTAGATATTTGCCTTTTGCAAATATTTGTACCGAATACTAATATACAGATTTATAAGTACCATGAATATATTCTCAAATGTATAATCATATTTCAACTAGCTATTGAAAAACCAATTACTATAATCGCGATGTGCAAGAAAACCTATCCTGAACTAATATAAATAAAGATTTGAAAAAAAAAACGTTACTACTCACGGGTATAAAAAATACCCGTGGTCACTATGCTCGCAAGAAATTCTACATAATACAACCAGTCACCCGTGCCGGATTCGGACCTTTCATCCTACGACATGATTGAGTGACCGGAGGAACAGAAATGCACGCGACTCACCGTTCGAAGCGGAGAAACAGAGGACGTTACCATCGATACTGCGCTATCCCAACGAATGTTGTCAGGAGACTAACATCAAGCTGGAACCACTAAAAATCCAATGATGGAAATAGAGGTTGCGAATAATCTGTTACAAAACAAAACACGATCAGTGATTGCCAATTATTTGATAAGTTTGAGATAATGAAAAATTGAGGTTTATTAACTTTAGTAACGTTAGTAATAATAAAGATTGAAATTCTAATAAACTTTGATAAGTATAAAAACTGAAACTCTGATATGAAAGTTTAAAATCTAAAAATTAAGAATCTAATGATTTCTGAAATATGTTAGTCATTTGTTTCATAATTCGGTATTAAGACTTTAACACTTATTTTATTTCAATGAAAGAATAACCTCAATAGATTCTAACCTCCCAAATTTTCAATCAAATTGTATTTCTTAATTGATAGTGTTGAAAGAAAAATACACAGAATAGATATAATTGAAATACTATATGTAAAAATACTTACATTCTTGGCGTTTGAGCCACTGTTAGAACAATCCTAAAGAAGATGAAGAAGTTGAAACAGTGATATGTCTATAGCAAAACATAAGATATCATTAATATTGTTAATACACAATACAAACTTGGATCTGTAGCAATAATAAAGACTGAAATTCTAATAAACTCTAATAACTAGTGTAAATTGAAATTCTAATATAAAAGTTTGTAATCAAAAAATTGAGAATTCAGTGATTTTTGATACGTATCAAACAGTTTTATTGTAATTGAATGTTAACACTTTAAGACTTAATTTAAATTAAAAAAACATTTATAGTTTTTTAAATTATCGACCACTTTTATGCTGTAATTAACAATAATTCAAACGAAATACAAAAAACTGAGCAAATTGAACTACTTACATTCTTGAACTCCTGGAGAGGCTTTCTCCTCTTGAGAGATGCACTGACTCTAATACTGAAAACGAACATTCAAATATATATATAAAACGAAAAATAAAAGATTACGTTACCACCATCGCTTAAATTATAATCGGCGAACAAGAAATCTATTACCGCGTACAAATTTGTTTCATAAAATTTTATTACTTTCGCGTGTGATTATTCGATCGAATTTAATCAAAACTATCGTGATTTGAAAATATTGAAAAATACTTTTACGCAGCAAACACTGACTCTACAAACCACATTTCGCGCGGTCTCAAATATTCTCTGAAAATAAAGTTGTGTAATGGCGGACTGGGGGGAGGGGGGGCGCGTGTGTAAGAAAAGCGAAATATCGTTTCGATATTTTTCTGCTTTTCTCTATCGAACGTTTATTTAGAAAATACTGCTACTTTTTTACATTTAAAAAATTATTATAAAAAGATTCGAACAAGTATGAAAAATATTAGTTGAAAATTATGATATATTTCTCCATACCGAACAAATGTTTACGAATACCGTGAATGCAACGCAATCGTTTGCAAGAATTATACTGTGAATATTCGTTACTAGAAATATGAACTAGGATATACACTCCACTAATACACTATAGTCGCGTATTGTAAATACTCGAAAATATTTGCAAGCCAATTCAAAAGTTCACAACTAAATATACTTAAAGAATACTACAGAGACACACACGAAACCTTGCTTTGAAGTACTTGAGTCTACTAGCGCGCCACCTCTATGAAAAAAATATAAGCTAGGAAGTTGCAAGTATATGACGCTAACTATAGCAAATTCACGTAATATAGCAAAATAATTTGAATACGATATGTGAATATTACGATACCTATCGAAATAAGTTGAAGCTATTTTTATTAGGATTTCTATGTTTCAAACTGTCTACACGAAATTGTCGTTAAATTATCAAGAATTCTATATCGCGAATTACACTAAAAAAATAAAATAATTCGTTACAAATTCGTTTGAAACAAGAGAATGATTTCATATATTCGAACTGGAACAATGATTTATTTAATCGTATTTACTTTCGTCTCAGTGTTCCAAATAATCACGAAATTATTTATTATGAAATATGTATCAAATATATTTTAAAGTAAATATAAATTGCACATCAAATGTTACCCATGCTCGAATAACAGGGCAATAGAATTGTTCATACACAGCTGTCTTAGTTAAAATAAATTAAACATTACCAAATTTCCATGAAAATTCGTCGAATTGATCGTTAATCGTCGTTGCGTCCATATATTAGTATTCCTGTTACTTCTATGTTATCCCTGCTATCGATCAATAACCTGCAAAAAAACTAAACTACAAGTTAAAACAAATGTAGAAAATAATTAAATGAAAACGCAATCAAACTCAAAAATTTTATTACGAAAGATTACGATAGAAGCTACCGGTAACAGTATCATTTAATAAATAGACGATCGAAGAAAAATTAAAACAAAGGATTTCAGAAAACCACTTAATTTCATTATCTTAATGTTCAATGAATCATTAAATAAACGTATATTAATCAAACGATATTAATAACGAGATATAAACGATGGTAAATAATATAATAATGAATAGTACGAAAAATATTAATTAAATATTAATTAAAATAGGTTAGTATACGTTACAAACCTGACACAGCGCGATCCATGTTATCGATACGAAATGAAACGACTGAATGACTCCTTGTACCATAGTTTCGCTGAGCAACGTGGAAAGTGGTGGGGGAAGGGATAAGGGACACACTAGTCGGTGACACGAGCAGGTACACAGTTAACGATTACACGCAGTTACAGATTAACGATTTACACAAAGAAAACGGTTATATAACTATTATAAATTAAGAGCATAATTATTTTTAAGTAATGAATGCATGTTGTTATAAATGAATAGTATAATTACTAATTAATAATAAATATAATAATAAATATAATAAATAGAAATTTATGGAGTAATTGTTTGATATTAATAACGAATTGTTATTAATGATTTCACGAGAAGAATTTACTAAACACAATTTATTCAAATCATTTTTGTTTGTAATATTTATTAGTTACGATAGATGATAAATGATAGAGAAGGATTTAAATGTTCGATGAAAAACATTGTTCTAAACCAGAACAACATTTGTGCTCGTTGGGCAGTTATGAAATGGAAAAAATGAAACAGAAATTCACACGTAACGATAACAATTTTTTCAATTTTTTTCACAAACTTTACGAAATATTAAAATATTAAAAAGAGAGAAAATACGGTTGGTTGAAGAACGATTCGTTTAACGGGCCAGGATTAAATATTCTAAACACTAAATCGTAGTCGTTGGATAAGGTAGTGTACCTACCTCGAGGAGCAGAATTCCTTGATGCTAACAAGGCGCAGGATGATTCACTTAAAGCTGTTCTATGAACTACTTAGCACACACGATGACGATGATCCTTTAATTCAGGGTGAAACGTGGCACAGGCAACCGACGATGCGAATAACGGGATAGCGGATAGAAAGTGTAGCTGATAGCGGCGCAGCCAAAAGGAAATGCCAGGGTGGGGTTGTCTCCGCTTTAATAAGACGCACCACCCGCTGAACGGTTTCGAACTTTGGATCGACTTTGATTAGAGCATCCTGCTAATGACAGGGGATCGACCGGCGTTTAATCTAATATTCAAAACTGTCTGGGCTAACTCATCAGGAACAGAATATTAGCTCGTCGGTCTCCGAGGGCGTTGGTAAACCTATCCGTGGTTGCATTCACCGATCCTTGATGCGGAGCCCGCGTTTCACCTTCTCATCGACAACGACCTCCAACAAGATATTACGAAGAGTTCACCTCTTCTCGTTTTCGCGAGAAAATTAGGAAAAATTTATTCGCTAAGGGAGCCACGTCCCTCCTTTTCTATCATCGACAAAAGGTACATGCTGGACTCGTTACACTGCCAATCGGTCAGAAGTTTCCCTTCGACTCGATACCGTCGAACGATAGGCAACGAGCACGCGTCGCATCAAAAGGCCCATTCGACGATTTAAATCGTCCATCATAATGGAATTGTCGAGTTTATGGGAAACCTTTCGGCAAGTTATTTTCACGTTTACAATGGCTGTTTGGAATAAGTTTTATAGGCTGTATTAGAACGATGAAAACATCGAGCAAGGTTTTCTATAGAGTACGGAACGTTTATCCGGTAATATAATAGCATATATTTGTATCCTTTTATATGTTTGTGAATTATCAATGGCAACATAGAATTTGAATATAATTCCTTACTTACACTTTGTTCCGAGTTACAGAAGCAAGCCGTTTCTAGAATGATTATAGACGAAAATAACAAATAATGTAGCAAACAAAAAGTAAAGTATGTCACGCGTTATTTCGCTATCCATAAGAGTATTAGTGACTAAATCGCAAGATTATGAAAGTTAACGGTTAAGAAAACGCACGGTAATGTCATCAAAGGTATAGTAAATAATATAATAAACACAGTTGAGTGAACCATATGTGTTTTTACGAAAAAAAAACTCTTAACTCTCATGGAAAATGTACATGTTAAATAACAGACATCTTCGTTTTCACAAAACACGAAAATGTAAATTTAACATTTTTTCTCTCAACATGCTGAGATTTTCCGGGCAAATGCAAAAACTTGAAGTCTGCGTAAGTTCATTGATATCATTCTCCGAGCACTCGAAAGAGAATCAGAGTACAGAAGAGCGTGCAGGGGTAACGTAGACACGTTTAATTTCAACGAGATAAACTTTTTCGTTTCCCGACAAGCTCATTTCGGATAAACACCGTTAGAATTTCGGGTAAATCGAGCAAAGAGAAACAACGACGAGTCCGTGGCATATATGCTTTAGAATAGAGCACATTCGACTGTAATTTGATGAAAAGCGATAAAAGTGGGCAGGGAATCCGCGCCGCGGATATCTCGGTATTATTCCGGAAGCGTATTTCGACGCGTCAGGATCTTTGCAATTTTCCTCAAAGCTTTTCAGCCGCAAGCTCATCTCGTGTAAGTGCTCTCACGGTTTCGATGTTCAACCGTATGTACGCTCGCCGAACGTCGTTCGCCGCAGAAAGCGCTGAAAAGGGCGCGAAGGAAGGGATCGAGCGGTAGTTAGATTTTACGTTTATCTTTATCGAAAGCCAGGTTGAAATGCGCGAAATTGCGGCCCGGTTAATCGAAGACGCAAATCGAATCTCCGACGACGGATATTCTTCGCAAAGTAATTTCGGTAATCCGTCGGTGAAGGAATCGATTGCCCTCGGTCAATCGAAACGATTGACCACAGAAAACCTTTCGTCTCTTCCTTTTCTCTCTCTCTCTCTCTCTCTCTCTCTCTCTTCTCTGTAAGAAGATCTTGCTAATCTTCAACAGTTCAGGATAGTTGTTCAGTTTTCTCTGTTCCACGAGATTCAGTAAGAGAAAACATTATAAACACTTGGAGGTACTACAAATTAGCTTTTCTACCGTATTGCGATGCAGAGAACTGACAACCTTCTTAAAGCGGTCGAGATCGATGACTGTTAATGACAAGTATAAAGATACTAGGGTGTATTTGTTCTAAAACTCACGTATGTATGCAGCATTGGTCTTAGATCATTCAAAATACTTTCTAATATTATCTATCTCTTTCAATCTATGTATGAAGAGAAAAAAATGATCACCTACGTTCCTCGTTTTATCAAAACGTGTGTCTTCTTATTTGGTTTAGGAATTAAATGCCTATTTCTATCATGCTCATGTATATTCTAAAAATATTCATCTATAAAATTAATTGACTTTTTCATCCGGGATTTCTGTAACAGATTCTTTCTATTTCCACTTCGTAGCAAAATACCTCTGTTTATCTAGCAAATGACGAATACTATTTAAAAATAAAAAGACTATCTTTTTCTGTTCTTAATAAATTAGTCGCTGAAGAGATTAATATGATTGGCGACAGAATTTCGTAAAAATGATACTATTATTTCCCGAATGTCGTCATTTTCTTTGTTTCCGCAAAAAGAATTCAGGCAAAGTTTACATTCGATCGTTCATACGTAAACGATATCCGTTTACATTTATGATCCGCACATCGATTAAACATACCTAGAAACATAGATAGCAATGAGGGAAAGAAAGAAGCTCAGAAACGAGTTGGCAGAGAATTTCTGAGCTTTCAGGACGACTAATTGCCCGGGCCGAGTGACGACACATCCTTTATACGTCAGCTAGCACGAGTGTAATTTTGTCGGGTTCGTCGCGTTAAAGTTGACGAAAAATCCGAGGTGAACCATTCTCAAAGGCCTTATCAGCAATAACCGACAATCTATGCTTTCCCTAAACGCATTTTTTAAATGTGAATTTATCTGTAATTACACCGGCTCCGTTTTCTTTGATCAGGCCACGCTCGAAGCCTGCTTTGCCGCGAGAAAATTTCGCTAATTACGATCTTCTTTTGCCGGGAAAGCGACCGCTGCGAGAATGTGGTAATTGGCAGCTTCCGACGAACGCCTCGAGGAATTATGTTCTTTAGGCTCTTCGTCCGTCTTTCTGCTTTCATCGCCGTTCAACAACTAATTGCTGCGATATTCGTGAAACGTACCGGACCATTTTTCCACCTAGGCAGCGTATCGATTAAAATAAAATTCTTTGCGTTGCGTTGAATAGACCAAACGAAATATGTATCCATGTGGAATAAAAAAATTTGGCCTCCACCCAATGCAAAAGAAAGTATTTGCATTACGGTATATCCCCCTCTATATCTCCATGCAAGTTTTCTATATAAATTTTATGGTAAGAAAGAATTTTTTGGTCAGTATTTCGCGCCTCTAAGGTTCTGGGGTAATTACCGTGCGATACTTTACAGTCCGCTTATCAGCGGGCATCGATTCCTTTAAACAAAGTCTCTATTCTTTGACAATGCGAGATCGGGCCATTTGCCAGCAGTCTACCTCTCTGTCAATTTATCCTTCGTCAAAATGTTTTATGCATCCTCCAACAGTCATGTCATCGACACCTCGTAGCTCGAATCGATTTCCAAACATTCGCTCAAGCACCCTGCCGAGATCCTTACCAAGCCCTCGATCAAGGCATAAATTATCGTAAGGCACGAAGATGCGTTGTCGCTAACATACATCCACTATCAGCATGCTCCAGTCGAGATCCATTACTTAGAGAGCTCTTTCAGCGCAAAAATATAATTGCGCTATGAATCTGACGTTCCTTATTAGGAAATATTTCCGAGAGCTCAACAAAAAATATTGGATTTAACGATTACAGTTGTCTGAAAACTAAAATAAAATTAATTTCTTTCCAAATCTCACTTTATTGCTGATTTCCTACAAAAATATTTACAAAAATACGCATTTGTTTGAAAATTCACGATCTATTTGTAGCTATAAATATCTTCAAAGTATCAATACAGTTCTAATAGCCATTGGTTTGAAGTGAACAGAAGGGTGCAGGCTGAAAAAAGAGTACTCATACTGTATGTATGTATGTATTTAGCCCCATCCTAACCCCAACCTAACCCTTGGAATATGAAACTTACGGACTTTTCTAACAGATGCGATTTGGCTAGAAGTACTTAATTGAAATCAAACTGACTTCGAAAAACCGAACAATTGTAACATAAAAAGCAGAACGTTTCAGATATCTGAATGACCCTTTGTGAACGTTTCAATTCGACAATACTATTTTGGATAAGACACATGCCATTGCAATTCATAATACATAACACATAATATCGATATTTGCGTTGCCTACATACGATTTGATATTTTGTTTCCTCATTTAATAATTTGGCTGTATTTCCAGAAGACATCGCCCACAAGACAATGTATACATATTTCAGACGTTTGATGATACGAAAAACTTTAAGAACATCGTCTCATAGTTTTCTACGTAGATTATGATGACGTATATAGGAAATTTTCGTTAAAAAATTTCAAGCATACACCCTACGCATGCATTAAACACAGACTTTCTTTTTCTTAATTTCAATGTAAAAAATTCAACGTATTCGAAGATAAAATTCAAAATTTATAAGTCCTTTAGTATATAATACGTGTGTATTTCTTTCGTGACGAAATTATCAAAAAATCTTCCATTACTTAAACAACAGTTCAAAAACAATAGATAGACGATAAAACTCGATAAAACGTAATACTATTTCTTATCTGCAAAGCATTAGTAGCGTGTCACTGATTTTACCATCTTAATTTATCCTTCCTATAGTGAACAGAGCATTTTTAACTTGTCTTAACTTGTCTTAACTCGTTGAAACTTTCTCTCTGAAACTCGCTGTTTTGAAACATACTTGTGGAACATATTCGTGGCAGCGATGAAAAAACGGAAATCGAGTGTCTCCCAGCGAAATTTCAGATTCTGGATGATAATATTCCCTTCTTCTCACTAGTGCCATTTGACTTAGAAAACCGACCAAGTGTGGAATATTTAAATTCCTACCGTCGGAAATTGTTCCACCCTCGCATGCTGCCGCGTAGACTCGCTTCGTTACCTCTTACGATTATTGCACGGAGGGTAGAAAGCACCTCATATGACGCATACCGAACTGCTGCACTTCCACGACGATATTAATATTTCGTGTCGCGATGTTATATTAATACAGCTCACATATAGAGTACCTACTACACGGCAAGTGCCGTGTTCTCCAAGGCTATCGTAAATCGTGGCTAACTTTCTACCATCTTATGACCAATTCTGCTTTGTAAGGATCTGCAGAGACGAAGAATAGGGGAAAGAAACGAATGTGAGTACGGACGAGCCTGGCTCGATGCAAAAGAGATAGGTGCGCGAAATACGAAGCTATAAATAAGTTTAACGTTATTAAATAAATTACTTAAATTTATGGAAAAGTAGCGCAAACTCCTAATCCAGTATCATAATATTTAAAACGAGGAAATTTGAGCACGAAATAATCCTGAAAATTTTCCACGACACTTCTCGTCACAAATGGTATGTTTGTCCATTTACAGTTTTTTCATTCGTGAAAGTTTAGCTAAAACAGAATCTCTCCCCCCTGTCTTCCTTCCGCTCTCCGTTTCACTTGCCACATCCCAGTTTTCCCCGTATTCAAACGAATATTGCAGTTAGGTGGAACTGAGTTGGTACATAAAAGTGTGGCGCCCTGTTTGGTGGCAGATAAATTATATCCGACACCGTAAAAACTTTTATAAATACAAGCGCGGTCGACCGCCCCACGCGTTTTCTTGCAATCAGTGTGAGTGATAAAAAAAAAAGAGAGAGAGAGAGAAAATAACACCCGGAGTTTTCCACTTAGCGACGCGATTTGTTATTCGTCTCGGAAGTTGTCCCGAGTAGACAACGACAATGGAGGGTGCAGCAAGAATATTGCGCCGACTTGGTATTTTTTAATTTATCTGGCTACTGTATTTTACGCTACCATACGACGCTACCGTAAACATATAACCACGTAGAAATACGGAAATGTGAAAATATGACACTGCAACAATACGAAAATATCAAATGGTAAACTGGCGGAAATAAACAAGTTGCTAGGATACAGCGACGTATTTTTGTCTAGAATACAAATAGAAGAAATTATTCTGTTTTCCTGCACGAACCTAAAAACATCGAGGCAAATAAGAATAAAATTAATCGAAAGGGAATTGAATAGATACTGTAATAAAAATAAAGTTACGGGTACATAATATATAGAGCAACCTAGAAATAGATCCAAAGTAGATAGTACTATAAAAAACCTTTATGAATATTATGTATTATATGTGATATAGAGAAGATTTTCGAATTTCATTAGCGCTGTAATGAAACACAAATGCCACGATTATCTTGGCAAAATTTGAGACTAATCCAAGGATAGATAGCAAGCGTATACTTTATAAAAAAATTAGTATTAAATCGACAGAATAATCGTCTTAAAGATGTAACAAATGCTCAGAGCAATCCATACAGATATCAAGGCTTCCTAACACAAGTGGAAATATTACGTTTTCGATGATAAACATAATATTGCGCAATTGCCTTTAATAGTGGACAATATAATTATGAAATGTTTAAGTTATTTCATAATTTAATTAAACGGGAGATATTTGTTGTTCATAGTTTCTCTTTCTTTTTAGTATTTATTTAAAGAACTGCAAGTCAAACGTCAAATATGCATTAAATTTTTTAAATTCAATATATTTAACTTTTGTATATGTATATGTATAGTGGAAGAAAACATAAAATTATTTTATGTTATGAAATATTACAGATAGTTGAAAATAATACTATCCTTTGCACAAATAATATTACTATTATTGAGAAAATCGAAATAGCAACGTAAAATCGATCGAATACGAAAGTATATAGATATAAAGTACGAACATATAATATAGTGCTACCGCAGTGCTACCAAATTTGCAAGATCATCGCTTCGTCGATGTAACAACTTCCGTTCACTCGTCCACAAAACGGTACTCGCGAAATTTATTATTCCATTCGAAACGAATATAAAGGCTTCGTATTATCAGCAGCTCGTTGGTATATCTTTTATTGCGAACTACGCGCATGCAAATAAAAGAAACGGTCTCGACGACAACGCGTCGCGAACATCGGTATGAAACAGTATAAAATATCGATGTATCTACCAACTACGCGTATATCTGTACGATATGACGAATGTCAGTTGTTACACGACAGCCGTGCGATGAAAAGCGTCAAGAGGACTGATGATTTACCGCGGCGATTGATGTCGGTTTCAGCAGAAACAAATGGATTGATTCTCGAAAGTGATTTGGCGCGTGCTACGGAATTATCGAAATTATCCAAGGACGCGACTTTATACGTTGGTAGCGATCATTGCATCTGAAATTAATTTGATTTATTAAGTGATTATATACTTGGGTACGTCTTTCTCTGTTGAAAGTAGAAGGTGAGAAGATAAGTTGTTCGTATCGAGTCGAGTAATGTGTTCGTTCGCGTTCTTTCAAAATGATTGCTTACCAAGTGTTATTATTTACGTGCACAGAATTTATCTACTTTTTTCACGTTTCATAGACAAATCGGCTTGTTTATGGACGAGTCTGATACTCTACTATTTTAAGTCTTCAAAAACTCTGAAATAATTACAAGATACTTTCATCAAGTTGGATGCTCTAAACTTCGTTTGCAATATTTCTATGTAAAAATGAAAATTCTTACGCTGTTCACTTTTTATACCGATCTATCTTTTACTACCAAATGCCTTCGTTAGATTAAATTTGTTCGTATAAAATTGTTCATTCCATATTCGCGTAAAACATGAGAATATGATCGTACCGTGGCATGAATTTATTGGATAACCTAATATAAAGGAGAACGAAATTATTATTCAATTTAATAATTGCAGAAGTTAATGTAGAAATTTATTGAACAGTCTGCACGAGGATCTAGAAATTCATCGTTGCAATGCCTTGCAAAAAGTTCTGCTACTATCGGAAAACTCGGTTGACCGAAGACTCCGAGTGTTTAACGCCTGCGCTGGAGATTTTCACGAGAGCTCATCGTTTGTTAAAAAATTTTATGCACTTGTACAAGTTCGTTCGACGATCGCTTAACTAGCAATAATTTCATATAATGCCAAACAGTTACGTACGTATACAGAAAATAACTCAAGGAATAACTGTATTTGAAAAAAATCAGGATCCACGAGGGGAAACGTTGCGGCGTGAATTACGATGCGGTTCCTTTACACGGAGCCCTGGATATTGTGACCACGGCAATGACATCAATAGTCTGTGGAAACGTAAAAAAGGGATCTCAACGATCTGGATTGTTTCGTAATATGTTCCCTTGCGTTCGCTGTCAAGATATGGAAGTTGTGCCAGAAGAAGTTGTTCGCAAAGTAATAATTCAAATTTAGATTTCAAAGAATCGCGATATTTATCAGATAACACATTTGTAACTCTTCGGGTTTCTGAAGAAGCGAACCTTTCGCGAAACGCCCGACCAAAGCGCTAGTATGCTTGCTATTAGAAACACGATCGAAGCCCGAAGAACCGCACGTATATCGTATAACGATAAAACATTTCTTTTGTCGTAATCGTTGATTGAAAAATGTAGCACTATCAATTTTATCGTATCATTTCCTACGGCTGTTAATCATACTATTCCTTATAATTTCATATTATGCATAAATATCAGCCGTCTAATTATAATAATTATTTCAAATAAGAATTTATTTTCTATATCTATATCTATATATACTATTTCTATATACTTGTTTTATTACAAATAGGTGGATATAATTGTGACGTGTTTAGAAAGGTGCTGCGCCATCGAGAACATTACACGTCGAATAAAAGATGTCTTATGTATTTTGGAAAGATTAGCACCTTGCGCAATGTCAGAAAAGCTTCAAACGTTATCGCTCCTCTTAAAAGAAATAATGAGAAAGCTGATTTGTTGTGGTCAGGATTTAGAAGGTAATTTTTTTATTCAGTAGCGTATTATTAAGAATCGTATTTTTACAAATAAATCGGATAAATTTGGCGGAAAGCAACGAAAAAGGTGAAACTAACGATACATTAAATTATAAGTTCCCGTAAACGGAGAAAAAGTAATTGCGAACTCGCGAGAAGACCTTTCGAACAGTTAACGGGATTACGAGGTTTACTAATGAAGTTGGTATTAATTATGCGAGTTCTCGAGTTTTACGAGATTTTTATGACGTCGTTGTAGAACCGTTCGGCAATACGCAGACCAAGCTGATACTAAATCTTGTGAACAACTTTATTCGTGACTGGAGCGAAAAGAGGTCTGGGTCGCGACCCTGTCTCAGGATCTGTAGATTTTGCGATCGTGTGGTTAATGAAACCACTCGACAGTGGGTATGTAATAATTTCAATATTTAATAACGATATATCGATCGTTAATCACAGCTAGCCTCCAATAACGAAGACAAAAACGGAATTGATAATAAAATTAATAGAAACTTTTTCTAATAATAAATAAAATTGTATATAATTTTTAATTATTGTTAGGGCCTTTTATTAGTTACACGTTTAACGTTTTATTAGATACACGTTTAACGTATAACGTTTAAGGATTTGAATAGTTTTAACGAACCATCGAACCTAAATAGAATTAAATAGATTTATTAGTGAATAAAGAAAATCCGCTAAATAAGGAAAGATTTTTATTTATTTAGGAGGAACCGAAATATTTATTTATACGTATATTATCATGGTGTATATGAACAAAAATTATATCAGATAAGTATGCAGATTTCATTAGAATTATACATATTTATACATACATATTTCAATCATATAAATGAAAAACTATTTTTATGATTTTTCAATGATTCTCATGTTTAAGTAGTTGTTTATCATTTCACATCAATTTTTCTTTTCTTTTGCTTTTTACGATGGAAGAATATACGTATAGTTTTTACTTTGCCTGGATAATGTTACATATTGCTTGTCATAAAATTCTTAAACTTAATTGAAGTCAGTGAAAGAACCTCCTCGAGAAATCTTTAGAGAAAAGTTTTGTGATCTTCACTACACTTTCATAAACTCCTTTAAACCTTGTTAAGTTTAAAACATCTTGAACTTTTTAATGAAATTTTCGTATTTTAAACCTACAATTTGCTCCAACTTAATAAGTTATTTATAACACAGGTTGTCTCAGCTTGCCTCAAAGTTTCTTTTATCTCATTGAAATAAACAAAAAAGTCATCCGTTTTACAACTCGAAACTTTACTCGAGTATTCCGATTTCTTCGTTTTATTCTTCGAAATAACATTTTATTCTATTATATTCTATTCATTCATTTTCCTTAACAATAGTTTGACAAACATCGCGTTATTGTTATCTATAATTATTTATAAAATATGAATATTTATTTGTAAGATATAAATTTAAAAAATGTTTAATGTATAGACAACTTGTTTATGTCTTCGTAGAGTGTTATAAATCTATAATAAGGTACAGTGTTTTCGCTTCCATCGCGTCGCATCTCGATCGATACATATCATAAAGACATTAGGACTCTTTACAGAGAGCGAGGTAAATACGAGACTGCGGATTTTTATAGAAATTCATATTTTCACAAATACGAATATCACAGATAAGAATAGAACCTAGGCGTGTTAATATTACGAACAGTACTATATTTTAGATATTTTATACATTTTTGCATATCACGTGCATTTCTGTATCGTTAAGTTTCTCATAATTGCATAAAAATCCACAGTCTATGTAGAACCTATAGAAGATTGTTCAATTCTTACTGTAGTGCATCTACCTCTTACACTTATCGAGTTAGAATTGTCCTGATTTTACCAAAACGTCGATTTCATTTCACCAGGGAACATATTGCTGCAACGAAGCTAAAAAATTTCACGACATCCGTATAGAATGGATTCTACGTCAATCGATTACGTCAGTTAGTTACACGAAAGCAATACTTGGTGAAAATCTGAACAATGTAAAAGATAGATCCATAAAGCTTCTCTCATCGACAGGACGCCAGTAAAGATGAAGCAATCGATTGGAGGCCAAAATCGAAATCTTCGAGGAACGAACGATTCGATGACGATTCAAGAACATATGCTTCCCTGGAAATATCTAGGGCTGTAGATGTCAGAGATTATGATGACAGTAGCGCGAGATTCGACGAGCGTACGAGCGTCAAGGAAAAACTAGAAAGTCCCGATCGAACGATAAAACATCGATCTGCCGGTGAGATAAGTGAGACACGTCGCGCGGAAGCTGAAGTGTTCTCGAAGAAAACAAAGATAGAAAGATACGACGATTCGAGTCGGGAATGGGATAAATTTGACAGAGTCGAGGGCAGGGATTTAACAAAGACAGCGGCTGGTACGTTTGAGGGAAAGATGAGAGGAAAAATAAAGAGGAACCGCGATATCGACAGAACCGGCGAGTATCCTATCACGCCAGATGGACGGGAGGAACGTGACGATGCTCCGTATAAAAGTAAGCCCGACAAGATCCGTGGATCGCGTGGTTTACGTGACACGAACGAGGAACGAGCAGCTGCTGGAAAAATGAAGAAAATTAAAAGGGACGCGAAGTATTTGAGCCAGAAGCGATTGGAATACACGGAATTCTCGGAAACGGAATCCGAAGGAACTAGAGTTCATCGATCGAGAGAAGGGGATAAAGGTGTACCAGTGATAACGGAGAAATCGCCTAAAGAAAGAACAAAGAATAAATTACATGGGCATACATTGGTAGAGAACGAAAGGAAGAAAATGGTTGAGAAGACGACCGACGCAGATATCGAAGAGAGAACAACCGGCCGACGAAACAGGAAAAATCCACGAACGGAGCGGGACATCGAGCTGGACGAAATGACGGATACGAGCGAGCGTAAAGAGGCTGACAGACGAAAGAAGAATAAGGCAGATGCGTTTGACAATGGAAAGAAAGCGGTATCTTATACCTTCGACGAAGAGGACAAAGTTTTGAAATCTGGTGGAACGCAGGATAGACGCTCGAGCAACGAAAGGAACGAAACTGAGTCTATCTTAACGAAGAAACATAGGGACGGTAGGTATACCAGCTGTATACGTACATTATGAGAAGGAGTATCAAAATTTCGAATCGTCAACGATCTCTCATAATCTACGGTTTTACGAATGTTAAACGCCAAGCTTTTATACTTGGTACAGAGAATTAAAAAAATTGCTATATATAAAAAAATAGCTAAAGAATTAAGACTTAGAGAGTGTAGTTCGACGCAAAGTGTACTCAGGAACTTGTTATCCGTCTGAAAGAAGTTTCGCGTACAACGTATAGAGTAACAGGCGTAATGATGCAATTCAATTTTTCTTTGCATGTGAAGTTAAGCGTGGTGTAAGCAGCGCCGAAGATAAATCAACGCTCGATTCAGAGAGTCAGAATAAGAAAGAGACAAGCAAGTCGAGCAAGAAGGAACATAGACGGTCTGGTTCGGATAGAACTGAGGATAATTCTAGCAAGACGTATGGATCTCGTTACCGCAAAAAAAGAGCGATATTCAGCGATATCCAAATCGGTAAAGTGAATTATTGTTTGCAAGTGATTCGAGATTCCGAAATTGATCGGCAATTCGTTTCTTCTTTCTTTTAAGAAAATCCATTTTTTACATATCTGATTTGCAATCGTTACATGTAATTGTTCGATTTCTAATTAAATCAATAGGCATATAAAATATATAAGTATGCACGACAGATATATAAAATACACCCACGCTCGTAAGTATAAGATGGATATTATTCCGACCGCCGATCGGGACGAGATAAGTCAGTTTAATCTCTCTCTCTCTCTATATATATACGTGTATAATGCATTATCGATCGTGATTTGATCGAGTACACGGATGATTTGATTCAAATATTTCAAATATTTTCCATGACGAACAAGACGAACGAATTGCCTGGCCATGAGAATATATGGATACTCTTCGATACGGTGTCGTAAATCAAATAATTCCCATGTTCGAAAAATGTGAAATATGTGATTTACTTAATCAGTAAATTACATATTCTGTCTACAAAGTATCGGAGCTAGTTTACTTTATCAGGTCTTTTATCCGTCTCAGTGAGAGCCATTACCCGTTGAAAGTTTCTTCGTACTTTATGTAAAAATATAATTTTCCGATTTTAAAGGTTAAACATATCGGCTTTCATTCGTGCTACTAAATGTAATTTTCTCCGCTCGATAAGTAAGATAAAGAAACAAGATTTAAAAGGTAAGCTTTAAGCTTTCAACTGAAATCACGAGATCTCGATTCGACCATCGATGGTATCTAATTCGACGTTATTATCGAGATTCCTGACTCGATGGTGATTGACCAAAGTCCGATACCAAATCGTCATTAATCGGGAACATTTAGGGCCTGGGAGCGTTTCGTCATCATTATCGTATCGCATCCAAATAATGTGGTTTGCGTGTATAGAGCGTGGCGAGTTCGGCATCCTCGTGAAATTTCTACGTTACAGACGATCGAAGCCCGATCGAGTACCAATTATCAAACCAGCACTTCGTGAAGCTCGGTTGGACAGTGCTGCCGGTTGCCAAAACCATGAGGAAAATTATCCAGTATCGAGCGAAGCCTTCAAAACCTGGTCTCGACTGGTACGTAAACGAATCAATACAATATTTTATAAAGCCGCTGGTTGTCATGTAACAAAGTAACTTTTTCAAACTGAAAACCAATTTTTTCTTTTAATCAATTTTCATTTCAACTATTTACTATATTTTCAACTATTATCGGTAGCGTCGATCAATAAATTACCGAATATAGCAGCAAATAGGACAGCAAATTCTTGATATATTCAGAAATTCTGAATTTGATTAACCAAACTCGTCATCCGTGGGATTCGATCACGTGAAATAGCTCGTTAAATTTTATGCATCGATGAATCGACGATCTAACGCTATACTTGCCAGCTATCCTGGTAGGTAGTCATATGAGCGTTCAACGATTTCTCAACGCTTCGAGCCATTACCGAGTAATATTTCGCGAGGACGACGAGTAACGTAGCATGTATCGTTAAAAAAAGAAATAGAAGATGCGACTCACGCTATAACCTGTACGATGATCGTATCCTTGTTGTAGAAAGGCAGAGAGTTCTGCTTTAATTTCTTTAAAGTAATTCTCATTGCGTTTATTTAAATACTATTCGATATTAACGATCGAACGAAGAGAAAACGTGAGACCAAAGTAACGCGAAAGCGGACAAACAGAAAAATTCGTTGATTCGACCGTAAACAAACTTCGGAATTAGTCGCTAACGAGTTAACTATTGGTTTGAAGCGCAAAGCTAACAAGATGGCATTGAAGACGGTGCCGCGTACTAAGTTGTTGCTACAAACCAACAACTTCCGTAATTTATTATAATTAATCATTAATCCCTTTATATGTTCTCTCGTTCGTTAGGTTGGAAAAGCAGAATCTCTAGTTTAAACTCGCTAATATAATCTGTTTAGTTAAAAAGTTAGTAAAGTGAATCAGGAAAGGGAATAAAACAAGTATGAGAGGAGCTTCGGAATATTGAAACTCGACTATCACGAATTATATATCCCATATATAAATATAATATCCTCTCTTGTTTGTCAGGTTCAGAAAGCACAAACTCGATGGAAGAATGTATTACGACGACGAAGCTCGTATTTTTGTCAATTTTCACGCCGATGGATCGGCAGAAGTGTTTTATCCGAATGGAGCGATCGCTATTAAACTCCAGAGACCGCAAAATCGAAAATGTAATTATCGAAGTAAAGTATCAACGTGTTTTGATTGATTGGAATCGATAATCTCGTCGAAAGTTGTAAATTAGTAGGGCGAGGCAATTATTGCTAGTTACATAAAAAGCATATGACAAACCTCATGGATTTCAATGATCTTAAAATATGTTGTCACGTGGTCCTGAATAACTGAATTTCCATTACTGATTAATTAATCGATTTCGCAAAGTTATTTTCAATACTACATGCTGCTACAGGCAGTTGCCGACGAAGATATTCAATCACTTGTGAAAAACTTTTACGAACGTATTATACGTTATACGAAATATTTTGCAATTTCATTAGCACTGCAACAAAACCCGACTGTCACGATCGTGTCGGTAAAGTTTGGGACAAGTGTGAAAATTTATATAGAAACTAATAAGATAGTTAGTGCGAGTATATATTTCGCAGAAATCGCCAAACAATCTTTAATATCCGTTATATGTTTAAACGTTATCGTTATTTATACCGTAGACTAATTTTTTAATTAATCTATGGTTACAGACAGAGACTGTCTTGCGTCTTTCATATACATTTTCAGATTGCTTTCGAATTTGATCAATGAAATCAAGACAGTCGTGTTTCGTTTTAACGCTAATGACATTTCAACGCTTGAAAATCTAATTTCATAGAATCATAAAATACGAATCTACCAATATATTGCACATATCGCAAAAAATTATAATCTTATTCTGGGTAATTATCGATTCCTACTAATATAAAGGCAGTTTGATATTTTTTCACCCTTAATAATTTTCATTAATAATCATTAACGTAATTTTATTAGGCTTTCATAAATTGTAACTGAAAGATTAGTTAACACGTAAAACATTTAACGTAACAAGTATGTATTTACTTGGCACAATGAGATATGAAATTACCATTCGTATATTGGAATGTTCATAATTGAAAGGTTAGAATTAAATACATGTCGATAGAACGTATTAAATTTAATCATGAAACTTGTGAATATCACGAAAGAGATTATACGTGTATAATTTAAATGAAATATGCTTATACAACGATTTATTAGTGTAAATAATTCACATTGATCCGAGTAAATGGATATTACTGTACTTATTATTAGATCCTCTATCAATTTTACCATTTTACCTTTTATAATTGGAGGAAGCGATAATATTACGGAAATTAATATCTAGAATATTCTGGCATTAAAATTCTGCTAATTTGAAATTATCACTCGTAGAATGTTTAAAATATTTCAAACGGATCAAACAGATGGAAAAAATTCACCTCCAGCTGGACGATCGATTATACGATATAGGGTTGCTGAAAAGTGAAACTTATTCTCATCGATGTTCTTCGAATGAAATTATTCCTTGTTCTTAATTTCGTTATCGCGATATTTGACGCTATTAAGGAAAACTAGAGCGGAGCTCTAGAAATGGCGAGGTAAAGTAGTAAAGTGAAAAATGTTATGATAGTTAAAATAGTGATCGCGATAGACATGTTTCCACCATCGTAGGTAAGATTACTTGTTGATAGAATAAAATTAGAATACGGTTGTATGTATTTTCTCCATTTCTGCACCTTCAAATCGTAAAAGAACGCTACTTTCGGCAACCCTAGTAACGTAATAAAGACCTTTCCCGGCGAAATAGCGAGAAACAAGCGTAAAAATGATCGAAATCGATTTCAAGACGATATGTATACTGTATTCAGCCCAGGAGGCAAAGATTGCATGGGAGTAAAGAGGGATTCGCAGATTGTCGCCGTATTCGACACCGTAGGCAACGGTGCTGTCTTCAACGAGGACGGTGCGACCAGGTCCGTATTGGGAAAGAATTTCGCTGGAATTTTTAATTACTGTCGCTCTAGACACCTTCCGTTCAAGTTTCCAATTGTTTCTGCAGGCTGTCGTACAACCAGATCGGAGGAATTTGGAGGGATAATCCGACAGGAGTACCGCTGACGTGGAAGTGGGACACCCGCGAAAAGAGATCGATAACCAAAATTGTGTACCTGGTGGGTGTCCATCTTCCTACATTTATTCAATTAGTTTGAAAAAGATCGATGTGTACTGTTACTCGCATTAATAACCGGACATGACGCTATCTCTGTATTTATATAAAAGGGGTTGATTTAAATATAGTGTTGCTTATTCTATCTACGATAATGCTACGAGGCGCTTATCGCAGCATGAAAATACGTAAACAATTTCTTGCTAACAACATCGTGCAATCATACAACGTGTTTGATGTTTAACAAAAGATCGTCTTACTCTTACACCACACTGATATTCGGACGCTTGTCACGTTTTGCGTAACTTTACTTGTTACGTAAAAATCTATTGTACGAATAAACATCATTGTTAGGGAGAAACTGTTTACGTAATTTTAAGCTACGATAAATGTAGAATATTCATACTTTCATAGAACAGGCAACAGGATATTTAAAAATCACCCCTTCTTATATTATTATACAAAGCAATAAACAGCAACATAGCGCTGTATTCGAATATCGATGCGACTAACTGTATATACCAATGGATGCATTTATTACTTAAATGTTTCTGCGCGTATTAACGTCAAGAGATTCTTGATTAGCTTGAAAGAATTTCTTTGATCTGACATTAGTATAACGCAAAAAACGAATTCTAATCTAAATCTATTATATTTTGCTACGATGATTATGAAGAATCAAGTAACTAATTGATAAGTCAGTATCTGTGTATGTCCAGGAGAAATCAGCAATGCACATAGAGAAGCTTTTAAATCTAGCAGAGAGGAGAATATTAAGAAGGTAGGAATGTTGGAGAAAATTCGACAATGTTCGTTAACGATTTCATTAGCATTTGTGTTCGACGCAAAATGCGTTCAGTTCCGCAAGTGTCAAAGCATCGACATCGCCACCGTCGAGTCCGCGAAATAAGGAGAAGAAGGTCGAGGAGCTGAAACCTGTTGTTCCAGAGCACGACGACGAAGAAGAAGAGGTCGAGTCCGGGTACGTTGAGGAAAAAAAGTAGAATAATCGCGCTTCACCGAGGGTTTGCTAATTACAACGGGTTCGCTTCAGTACGCGAAACATTCATAACCGTGTTTTTCAATTAAAACTATCTGTGACGTCGGCGAGCTTCCAACTTCTCTCCTTCCAGCAACCATTAACTAGATAAACAAAACATTAATGTCTAATGCAGCAACAATTTGCCCATACGAATTCACGCTACATTTCGCATCTTAGACAAATTCGTCCCGACGATACCTACCACTTCAGACCGATCCACTTAAACGTGAACCACTATGTCGGCTTAAAAATTTTCAATCGGACAAACATTATACTTCGATTCCTCGCTGACAAGAAGAGTATAAGGTAATATGGAAACAAACAAACAAACCCAATTGTCTACTTTGCTCAGTTTTGACGTTACGATTTAACGTTAAAACCAATATCATCGAGTCATAGTTGGTGTAAGATTATTTCAAATTTATTTCGTATCGTGTGGTCGATGCGACTATTAGAACGAAAGCTATCTAATGGCTTTAGTGAAATTTTACAAGTCATAAATTAAGTCACAAGTTATTGGTAGTATTGGTAAATTCTGTTGCATAACACTAACGGGTTTGGTGTAAAAACAAATAAAATTGTATAAATTACAAGTCACTTCATTGTGTTCGATTTAACATAGAATTGTCAAATTGTACAAAGAATCTATAGCCTACAATTTATAACTTGTTAATTCACTAATAATAGTTGATCAATTATTTTGCAAGAGGTACCAGTTGACAATTTATTACGCGATACATTTTACCAATCGTAGAATACAGTTGGGCACGATTTTAAATTTAAACGAGGAAGTAGAATCTTATTTCGTGGACACAAGCCTAAAACATGGTATGCTAAAGTAAGTAACTGTTTCATAATTTTATCGAGATCATATCGATTCTACGATATAAATGAATAAAAGATGTACTTGTCATTTTGTTTGTAACAGATGCAAATTCGAGGAACTGTTACCGTCTCGTTCGAAATTGGACATCATCATGGACGACATAGCCGAAAAGATCGAGAAAGTCAGAAGATCAGCTAGACATCGTGAACTTATGATGGCCAAGTATAGACCGTTGTTGCGTGTCTGGAAAATGTCAGGAACTAGATGTCGTCCACGATAATTTCAATTTATTCTTTCTTTAGCATAACGAATGTTATTAAGATTATCCATTTTATTGAAAATTAATAAATCCTCCCCGTATTTTGAATAATTTAACAATTTACATATCTAATAAAGAGTAAATTTTGCGATGCGTATACGAGATTTTATAACAGCTATAATTACCAATTAATAAATTCACATAATTATGCAATGTTCACCCGAATTTCATATAAACACTGTTTCAACGCGGTTTAAATGCATTTTGTATCTGAATTTTACATGATAATTCTTGTACATTCATTTTTCCCCTTCCGCGTGCGTTAATCTCCGATGCTTGAAAATTTGTTAAAAATACATAATTTTAAAGGCGGCCTTCCCTTCTTCTCTTTCTTTTAATAAAAATATACATTGAAATAATAATTATCTGCCCATTACTGCTTGCTTCGTTAATAAAAATAAAAAACCCAAATCATACGTTTTTTCCTTGATTAAGCTGAATGATATTTTCAATTTTATATTGTTTATTAATTATTACTTTTCATTTTCCTCTCTCCTACGAACTCTTTCCTGCAGCAACTCCTAATCATTATTATTATTATTAATTATTATTAAAGATTTTCATTTGTTACACGTCGACTGTAGTTGTTTATTCAAATTTATATTTTCGTGAACGCAATTAAGAGATATAGAAACTAGATATTTGTTTCACCTACCGAATATTATGATATGTAGTTTCCTTTGAATAATTTGTATATTTTTGCATATAATATGCACTCTGCAGATATTTGCATCCGGAAATTTTCCATAAATGAATAAATTAAGTCGTACGAGCAACTATAACGCATCGAATCAGTGTGCACCACGTACAAGAAAATACCAAGGATGTGCCGAAAAACTTCCACTAAGCCGACACAATCCTATAAAAACGTGGCGCGGTGCTTCTATGGCAAAAATCAACGAATTAAAATACGATTTATTACGACATTTATTTTATTCGTCAGAATTAGCTGTCTCTGACTTGCATTTATTCCCACGGTTGAACAAATTTCTTGTTGAAAAGAAATCCGAGAGAAAGCAGTTATAGAATGCTTCCCGAATCATCATAAACTTGATAATAAGTGGAGTTTTCTGAAAACGTAAAACGATTAAAGAAACGGAGAACATCGAGAGATAGAAACAACTTGAGAACGATACAAGCTGTATTGTATCTCGAGCACTTTTCCAATGATTTTCACGTATTTTCCACGATTGGGAAATAATTAATCCATTAAGGACCGATGTTGCATTTTCGTCTATTTTTAACGTCGTCCGATTATGAAAGAAAAATTAAGCAATATATTTTCCGTAATCGTACGTTCCCCGATCTTCTTTCAAACCGAAATCTTACAATTTTATGAAATGAAAGAAAATTGAAATATCTGCAGTAGTCCTCTGTCTTTGATTCGTGCATCAAAGTTGCGAAAGGTGTCTGTTATTCCGATACTTTCGTCATACCGTGACACGATGATACGTACGGTATACGTTACGTTATTTGCATCCATCGATACCGCTGCATTTGCGTTAGTTTAATTTGTATTATTTCAGTCGTTGGTCCTTAATAGGTTAAGGAATGACAGCCAATGGCAAAAGGACGAAGAAGAGGAACGCAGGTTTATATAAATAAAAATGAATATGTAATTAAAATAATTATGAAATAATCATATCTTGTCTCAGTGTATACGTTGCTCGCGCCAGTATTTATACGACGTATACGATGTAACTCACGCACATATATACTTGCGCGTATGCGTGTACGTGTGCAACTCTGTCTGCATCGTAGGTTACATATACATTCGTACGTACGTACGTGTGTTTCTGTAAGCGCGGGCGTGTGCTTAAGACACATACTTGAAACATATTCCCGTATCCAGGGAATATTCTTTCCTCGAAAATCTTAAATACTAAGCGAACAAGGGGGACGAAAGAGCGAGGAAAAAAGGGATGAGAAAATGAAGGAGAATGAGGAAGAATGAGGAGAGAGGTATGTTCGCGGGTAATTTCGACAAATAAATTAGGGTTAGATCGATCGAAAGATAAAGAGAGAGTTAGAGATAGCGTAAAAAGAAAAACGATATAAATAAGAAGACATACGAAGGAATCGTCACGAGTTCCGATAGAGACATCCGGCTTCCGGTCGCGCGAAACATCAAACACGCAGAACCCGTGGCTCACGATACGAGATACGAGGTACAGCGAAGTTGGAAGAAGGAATATCTTTCGAATTATACAAACGTATAAATAATCGAGTGTACACAAACACAGTTTGCGATCGAGCACGCGGAATTGAGAAAGAAATCCGCGCGTCGCATCGCGTAGGGCCGTCTGACTACTTCCGACTTATTTACAATGCCCTCCGAGGCTGCTCCGGCGATCATCGACGAACCTTACCCTCGTAGCACGCCGCGACTTGTTCCTTAATCTTAACGCCTTAACGCCTGATTAAGCTACTTTTTCTTAGTCTTACCGCGATCGTGACGTGCCACGGAGTCCGGCCTAGAACGACCCGCATCGGACAACGTTTCGCCGTTAGTCGCGTAAACGCATATCCTAAACACATCGATACAGCCATCTTCCTACGATCGTTGCAAGCAGTTACGTTGCAAACGCGTAAAGTTTGAACAACCCGATGGTACGCGGTGCTTCGTGGCAGCGAAAGCGTTAACAGACACGATTGCGCGTCGTTCTTCCGATTCTTTGATTCATCCTCCTTTTCTCTTGTTCTCTCTGCTTCTGCTGCGGAGTCGCGTTTCTAGTGCGCTTATTTACACGGTACCCGAACATTCCGTCCGTTCCTTCGTTCAAGCAAACTCGATCGAAGAGAAAAGCACACGTTCGATCGACCAACGATAAGATTCGACTAAGGAAAGAGGCCTGTGGAAAAGAAGCTGGATTCCGAAAGAGAAAATCGAACGAACGACAGAGGAGAACGGAGAGAATGTTCGAGGTAACTCGGCCATAAAAATTAAATAATATTGCAGCACGGTGTCCGTCCTCGAGATCGGCCATCCTCGAGGAATCGTTTTCTCTCGTTCTTCACCGAATTTCTTTCACCGTCGCCACCGTTTCTCAGTTGGCCACCTTGACGAATTCTGGGTTCGGCACGCTGCAGTTATCCGCTGCGTACGCCGCGTGCACGAAGCCGCTTCCGGCCACGATGTTTTTCCGGTCAACGGCGCGCACCCTGACGAACAGGAACGCCGCAACGAGGGACGCGACTACCACTACGAGAAGAAGCATCACGAGACCACCGACGAAACCAGGCAGACTCATGCAGATGGTCTCGGGATCGGCCGAGGCGCTGGCGTTTTGGATAACAACCGTGGTATCGTTGCTGGAATTCGTTGTGCCTAAGGCGAAGTTCACGTCGCCTGGCGCGACCACCTGAATCGTCCTCGAGGTGTTCACGTCTGTCATCTCCTGGGCTGCTCGCTTGTACACATGGCTCGAGACTAAGGTGACAGTGCGGTAGATACTCTGGAAAATCGAAACGATCGAATCAGTATCCTAAGCCTTTCCTTCTTCAACAACGATCAAATAAATAATAAAAATACTTGTAGATTGTAACAACGTATATCGTAGACGTATGTCGTAGAAAAGAAATCTTATATTTCTTACATCGTTTTCAGTTGTATTATCGTACGATCGTTGTTATTACTCGAGGCAGCAGAGTATCGACTAGCTAGATATACCATACGACGTACCGAGATCGACTGTCGTTGGTCGTGAAAGCCTGCGCTAACAACAAACGAACGCTACGACATAGAACGCCAACGAAATACGGTAAGTAGAAATAAAGACGATCAAGTATTCTTTCTAATCCGTAACTCGTACATAACGCAAATTCACAATCGAATCCCCGATAAAGACGACGATTCACCGCGTTAATACGATAAATACTGGTGACAATCGAGTTTCCTGGCAAAAGAAATCTGATTTATTATCCGATTTACCTAAATTGTACGGCACGATATCGATCTCTCGATCAAAGTCATCATTTTCAAAAGTAAAAATCCTCTTTGCGAACAATCGTATTCTAGATTTCAAACTCCCTTCTAATTATCATTCTGTAGCGATGACCGCGTGTTTCTACGAATAGATATTTTTCTGAAAATAACTAGAACCTAGAAGAATCAGCAGCTAATCGAACATTTATTTTATCCTGTAAATATCGTAACACGTACTGGACTTTGGCTACTGTATTTTATACGCGTATCTTTACATATTACGAGCGCTTTGTACGTTGATTAATTTTTTTTATATACTGGATAAACTGGCCCATACGGAGTAAATACTCACGGAATCATCGTCATGCAAATGTTCGTCGGCGGATCTTCGCCTTCTGGCACCTCTAAGCTCGGCTGGAAAACCTTCGACCGACCTCGGTCGACCTCCGAGGGTGGCCAGGTTACCCTCGAGCTCCTCGGAACCGGCGGTTCCCTTTCTCTTCACGGTCTGATAGGCCCCGGCTGGATGACCAGGAAGAGGGGGCGGAGGAAGGTGAATGTTATCTTGCGGGCTCTGCGGCGAGCTACTGGCCGTCGCATCTCCCGGCGTAGAACTCGGCGAGGAAGACGAGGTTTGTGCTTGCGGCGCTGGTACCACGTCCGCGTTCTGCTCACTGTTTCCAAAGTAATATTCGTTTCAAACGTTTTCGTATAAAACAACAGAAATTCCGAATCGCCTATAACGTGTAACGTATCAAATACGGCCGAATTAATAACTATACGTCGTTGCGACGATATCAATTAATAAACGATATTATTAATTCGCCCGGCGGATACGAAACGAAGACCGATCTATTAAGAGCAATGAAAATCAAACTACCAATATAACTACCAAAGGTTAACGACGCTTTAAATCATAAATCTACTAAAGTCAACTTTATTTACTTGCGAAACTGCTTAAGCGTACGTAAAACTTATTTCAAATTTATTACGTTAATTATATTCGGTTATCATCTACCTGTAAGCTCCAGCCGGTCCACTGGGATGCCGAGGATCGGCAAACGCCGGTGGTACACCGTATTCGGGTACCGGAGGCGCTCCATATTCGGCACCAAGGTTCTGATGAACCGGTGCACCGTATTCCTGAGTGAGACCCGCGGCAGGGGCACCGTACTCGAGCCCAGGATGTCCACATTTTGGCTCCGGACAATTGTAACGACAAACTTGTATCACGCATTGAAAATGAACGTTCATGCTATCGGGGAATTTGAAAGCCTGGAAGTAAGCGAAGCTGACGACGGAGGCGCTCGGGCCGAAGTTCTTTATCTTCTGGAACCTGCAAGCAACGAAGAATCGTTACACCTTGTTTCGTAGTCTATGACAGAGCCGACAATGTCAAAAGTATCGGGATTATAAAACTGTGTATACAGAATGGAAGAAGGGAAACACGACAAGAACGTTTATTCAGGGAAATTACTAATTAAAATAGTAAGGAAAAACCGCTTAATCGGTTGATCGCGAATAAAGAAGAAAGAAGTTACAATTTAAATTTAGAGCGAAAGGATATTGTTATTTACCTTGACATGATCTTCGGCCTAACAACGCAACCATACTGATCTACCAGCTGAATAGGTGCTCTCTTGCCATCGTGGGCAACGCAGTTCCTCACCAACATGTCGAACTTATTCTCATCGTCTTTGATAGCCAAGACCATGGTCATGGTTTGCCCTATCTTCACTATGCCGGAGACTTCGCTGGCCCATGGTCCTTTGCCAACCTGGATCTGCATCCAGCATTGCAGATTATCGCCGAGGAAGTTGGCGGTAACGGCGTGTAACATATCCACTTGGAAGGGTCTGAAGGTTACTGCCTTTTCATAGAAATCGTACCAAGTGCAGCGCAGCTTCCTCGCTTGATCCCACACTTCCTGCACGTACGGATCGTACTGAACGATTATTGTGTTCTCCACGTAACTACCGGAAGGTGTCGGAGCTCCGTAAGCCGCCACGTTATGGTTAGCGGAGGAACTCATTCCGCAGGAATTCAAAAAGATCTCGAAGGTCGCGCTCAGATGACCTGTGCCCGGCTTCAAGTGAACGCAATGCGGGTCCGAGTAGAAACCTTTACTGAAGATCATTCCGTAAAACGGTCTGTCGAACTCGATGTTTACTCGCATGTGCGTCTTCTCGCATTGCACCTGCAAATGTTTTATTTGCGGTGTGTCCGGAGACGCCAGCGGCCAATTTTCCTCGGCGCCGTGCGTCGCAGGAGGACCATATTGCGCCGGTGGCCCGTAAACCGATCTGTGTTCTAATGGCAGTGCACTACTGTCCACCAACGGAGCTTCGCAATTTACACCCTGAAAAATAGGAATGAACATTTCTTTAGGTTTTCAAGCGAATTTTACATCGGAACCAGCAACTTGTCGTTGCGATTACCAGTTAAATAACAGCGAAAGAAACAAGAATATGACGGAAGAGAAACGAGCAATTATTCTACTAGATCGTTCGTCGTTTAATAGACGAGACATTAACCATCCAAGATTCATTTTGCAAATTATATTTCGAATCGTGTCGAAAATACGAGTTTCCGTAAACGTTCGTTGTCCAATTGTCGCCATACGACGAATATCGATGAATACTAATTATGCGGCGTTCTTTCGGTCGTTTCGGAAAATATCTCGTGCGATTTCTCGTTTCAATATCGTTTGAATTTATTCAAAATCGCTGGAAGTGTCGCAACGATCGAAGGGTCGCAGCAGGGTTAAATGAGGAAATGTTCGTAATCGAGGTTCGAGAACACGTACAGAAGCTACGACGAAAGCAGGAAAAAAATAAGAGGTATTTCTTAAAGGACTCTTAACGGACGACTCAAACGAATGGCGCGTTTTATGACGGACGGGCCAACTGCCCTTTCCAAGGCTGTGCACGTATGTGGAAAGACAATTTAACCGGCTGCGTTTCGAAACTCAGCGGTAAGTCATAACGGCGAGTTAACTAGAAATATGGACTGGCAACACGGTACCGGAAAATGAAGAACACTTTGTCGTTGCCGCTTATCCGTCTCTTCCTTTCCCTCCTCTATCTTCTACCCCGTTCTACCTTCTTTCTCCATTTATCTCTTCTTCTTTCTTGTTTTTTCTTTCCATTTCACCGCGTCTACTACGAACGGCGTCGAAGCGCCGGTCCTTTTCGAATTACAGTGAATGACAATGAGCTCGATTCGAGCACCTCCGGCTCGTTTTACCGGAGTAAAGCGAGGAAGAAGCGAGTTGCATTAGGAATTCCACGAGCGTTATTCGCCGTTGCAACCTTTCACGGAATGCCAATCGAATGCGGGTTACGGTGCTCGAGATTCCATGGAATTGTGCTGTGAATTGTCAGACCGATCCGACCTTGAACATCATCAAGCGCAGCTCGACGGTCCAAGTTCTCTCCGCGATCGATGTCAAAGATATCGGAAACGAAAAGACATTTTAATTTCCCTCGTACTGCGATAGTTCCATTGGCACTTGAGAAACGGCGGAAAAATAAGAATGTCGTTGTCGAAGTATTAAACAAATATCGATAAAAATCCGGAAATACGGTAAATAAAAGTACAGAGAACGATAAGCAGATTTATAATATAGATCTTCTTATTTCAATTTCATATGTAGAAAGTTGCAAGTGCGATAAATACGACTGCTTCCCTTTTTTACGACTAATTTCCCAGTTATATGGCGTTATAGAGAAATATCTTGTTCTTTTAATTTTCAGACATTTGCAACGTTCTCTCGACAAATACACCGATATTAACAAACAATGAACAATTTAAAATCGAAATTACCACATGTTCGATCTTTATGTTTCTCAATAGAAAACGAAATAGAAAATTGCAACACTTGTACGCTATTTTCTCATAAAAAAAAAACAACAACATAAAATCATTACGATTAACGCGATTAACATTTTAGTAGTAACAAGAGAACAGCACAAAAGGGAGCTATGAAAATCTAACGTGTACCTAACCCCAATCTAACTAATACCTACTTAAATTTCAACCGAATCGAGTGCTTTTGTCCAATTAAACTAATATATTATTAGTGAAATTTAGTAAGCCGGAAGTTGCGAGTTGTTAACAAATTTTCTCGCGTGACATAACAAATTAGAAATCGTTTGGAAATAAAATAAGTAAACATTCTCGACTAAAGTTTTTAGACAGATCAAAAGTATAGCGTAGTAAGTAAGTATTTACCGTTTTCATTTACGCATTGCTTCGGCTTTTATTGATTTAAGCGATACGATAGTAAAATAAACGAAGCTTTGTTAGCGAATCGTACAAACTCCATTCCATCCGATAATAGAGAAAAATTGTAAAATTCCAAAGTTGCGAGAGTCAAAAGTTTGGAAAATTGCCACGTCTTTTCCTTCTTCTTTTTTTTTTTCTTCTTTTTTGTCGTTACAAAAGTTGTTACAGTTTATTTATTCATTATCAGTCGATAAAAATTGTTGTGCAAAAGACACGGATTTTTCAAATTTAACCCGTGCTTCGTGCCTTTCGTTGTATTTGAAGAGGCAATTGCGGTTTAACGAATGCGAGTCACGAGTCGCATCCGACACATGCTGGCAGCTATTACATGGGTCAGAATTTGTATTAATACGACTAAGCGAGTCGGTTAAAAGCGACCGAAAACAAGGGTACTGTTATACAACAGACATTCTTCGGTTCAAATCGATCGCGTACGCATATCGAGGATGTCGAGAGTTCTGACCAACGCCCACAGATTTCGCATTCCAGGTTAACTCAATTGACATACGCACGCGACCGAATCATGTACCGAATAAATAGGCTCACTCCGAATAATTTACATTTGTTCAGCGAGCCAAGTTTACAACGAAACAATATTTCATACGTTTTATCATTACGCGAAGAGTGCTATATCGAAAGTGTCCAATTACGTCGCTTGGCGGCTAAAAACAGTTTAAGATTGAAACAGTGTAAATTAGAAACGAATAATATTCATTTAATTGCGTTAGACCTAATTAATTAGTTTGCGCAGTCTGTGTACCGCTAATATAGCGTAGCGATCTGAAGTAAAACTAACACTTTTTTATGAAAAGCAAAGGACCAGCCCTATCGTAATTTCACCTGTAACCATAAAACGATATAAAATAGCTATGCTGCAAGAGCGTTGATACTCATTACCCGTATACGTATTGTATCGTATTTAATTGATTTTCGCATCGACGATCTCTTTTGTTCTTTACAAATGAAAGTACCATGTATTTACCGACTCTGTACATTGCTTTGCTTTTTATTGATTCGATCGACGCCAGTTTTCTTTTTCGTCCACTTTCCACTCTCCGCATTTTGCAATATCAAAGATTTAATTTGCTGTAATCAAACATATTGTATTTAATCCGTCGTCGCGAGCGAAACCATTTTATAAAACCATTTTATAAAACCATTTTATGATACAGAACGTCGCAGTTATCAAAAAAGGAAAAAGAAAAAAAGAAAGAAAAAAGAAAAGAAGAAAGATCACGAACAAGGATCACGTATAGACAAGGCGAAAAGTAACTGTACAAATGTAGTCAGGTTCCTGAAATTACTCGAGTTCCTGTTACAATAGAGTTACGAAACTGAAGCGTCTTTCTCTACCAACCGCTTTCTGTTCGTCGTCTCACTGTGGTGCTCTCTTATACGCGATAAAACCATAAATTATCGTTCTCTCAAGTAGTACTCTGTCCAATCGCTTCGTATCAAGCGAGTCCAACGAGATTAACGAAACTAATTTAATTCATTTCACTCGGATAGAAAGAAAAAAGGAGAAAAGGAGGAGGAAATAAATGCTCGTAATCATTTACAGGTGTCGGATAAAAAACGTTATAGAGATGTTACCTAGATCTCGCGTCATATTTTATTTCTGCTTCGTTACGTTGAATCAATTCCGAGCAATTCCTGAGTCAATTCCGCAGAAAGATTATATGGAAAGCGAAGACCGAAGAATATACGGAATATAAATTTTCTACGCCGGTTAACGAAGAAAAGATAAAAGATAGCGTATTAAAATCGATTCGCTATCGACTAATGTATTAAAGGATAAAATCGACGATTTTCTCACGCATATATGGCAAATTAATTCAAAGAAACCTATACTATTACAAGATCTCTGAAAGTGTTCCATTAACTGAATCATTTTCTCAACTCCTACTCGTGATTATATTAAAACAAAGAGAAAGCTTTTGCATCTTCTATAGGATGCCTTTCGTCCGTAGTTGTTTCTCTGTCTTCGTAACTTTGTCATGTCACCTTATATTCTGTCACGTGCGATAATTAAGAATATAATTTGAAAAATCGCCGGTTAACTATAACGTAGTCCAAAGAGAAATAAACGAATTAATAATTGACTCGTTCGACTTAATATCATTCGATGGCCACATTCGTTCAAACGTATGGTAAGAGGGATTCGAAATCGGAGCAAAGAACATTCCATACGGAAGAAAGTGAAAAGAAGAAATTCGAAGTACGATAGAAATTACGTTTACCGATTAGACGTAAACTCCGCAAATATACGATATAGCGGTACTATTAGAAAAGTGAAAAAAAAGAAAACTCTGCGCACGATTTCATAGAAATCAGAATAATTCACGAACGTTTCATTCGGAAATTCAGTTGTAGGTCTGCCCCGAAAGAGAGAACTGATATGTTCGTAAAATTTCGGAACAAAGCTCAACGTATCAGGAGAAACACGGTCGACACCTACGAATAATAGAAACAACGATAGTGGAACGATAAGAAATATCGAAATATCGATTAATACTTTTCTAATCGTAATGAAACGATAAAAAAGGACGATTGGCGATCAACAGGAAACGCACAGTTCGTGCCTGACCGATAGCCAGGTCGACCGTACCTACGCATACCTACCCGCTTTCTTGTTCTACTTGCACCTGCACCCGATCTGGTCTAAGGACTTTCTGAATAGAAAAGTATCGCGGAACCGGTCGATGCGTGAAACGAAATCGCCTAGCGACGCGGCGTTCATTGTGGACAAGACCGAGCCGTGACCGAGCGCGCATTCTACTCTTCCGAAGATTTCGAAAACGGCCGAGAAAATTGTCCAGCAAGCGGCGATTTTATTTCCACGCGGTAATCTTTACGCAAATTTAATCTCAACTAGCATCGTTGAGAAATGGCAACTTCCTTCGTAATTTCTCCATTCCATCTCCGGCATCCATCCGTGGCAGTCCTCGTCGGCGATAATTCGTTGTTCGCAAACGCGTTTATCCGAATGCTTCCTTTCGACAGATGGACGGTTCATCGTTCTCTCCGCAAACTTACGATTCAAGTAATAGTTCAAATAATAGTGAAATAAAGAAATTCGATCGGTAGAGGTGTATCTTTAATCGTGATCTTGTTAAGATTTCATTTCGATGAACGGAGTTCACGCAAGGGGATAGGATTAGAACGATACTGGTACATTTTTGTTGATTTTCTAATTTCTCTCTTTTAATTAATCTCTCGTGGATTAAGATCTTAAGATGGATCAAGATCGCGTCTACCAAAAATAGACGATAAATCTACGAAACGTTTTAAACGACCAAAGATATCTTTGAATATCGCTGCGATCGACAGCTTTGAAACGTTCGATAGAGAAGTTGGCTCGACTAGAAGATTCGCAGCGAAATTTAGGCAAAATTTAAAGACACCGTATAATATACGTATCTCGAATTAGTATCTCGTTAAATATTCCCACTTTTGTTATTCGTATTTCGCCACGGTGATGAAATGGTCGTAGATTGGTACGTAATTGGCTGATTGTCAACTGATTAGCATTTGAATACACGGATTTATCTATTGAGTAACACGGGCATCTACTTTGAACTGCTCCGAATGGCCTGAAAGTTTTGAAGCTGGAAAAAGTATCTTTTATTCGAAAAGTATATCGACTTTTCTGACTTATCTGATCCGATACGTAAAACGTATGTTTAAAACGTGTGTAAAGGCACACTAAAGGTAGTCTTTGATCGTATTAGAAATTTATACAGCGAGTCGAGATCAAGACAGTCGAATGGTATATGAAAGGAAAGAAGTAGAAAACGGAAAGTAAGAGTGCAAAACGAATGGTGCAGCGATCGGAAGGTCTGTATTGTATAGCGTTCGGCATTGAATTTCTTTATGGAGCGTCTGCACGGCGAATCACTTTCGTTACTCCCCCGCACATTCGATACGTTTCGCTAATGGAAGAAGCCAGCCGCGAGAGCCACCTCCGTGCCCGAAGGAAGCACGGTAGCCATACGAAGATCCAGACTGATTTCACTTTTCCATTGTCATCGAACGGGAAGCCCATCGTTCGTATCGGACGGCACACACTTTCACCCAACACCGAGGACAAAACTAGCGCTAGTTAATTGGTTCGATTCCGCCAGCGTCCTGCCTTTAATTAGAACGTTCACTTTACCACAATGTCCGTCGAATCACGCCACAGCGAGACGTGCCTCGTAACAGGATAGAGTCGAGAAACTGTCGTATTGCCAAACAATCCGATAAAATCGCTTTACGTTATTCGCTAAGCAATGGCAACGAAATGATTTCGTTCGAGCAACTACATTATGCATTTTCCAATCTCGTTTCTAATTTTACCAATACGATCGCGATAATTGTATCTCGTTACAGCGCCGATCAAACTTCGATGACAACGAAAACAATGGAGAGAGAGAGAGAGAGAGAGAGAGCGAGCGAGCGATCCGTCGAAAACACGAAATGCGCGATAATCTGATCCAAGTGGCCGAGTTTCGCTCGTTTAGAAAGCAACGCGTTTCCACCGATTCTGCGGGTCCACGTACTTCCAACATACACCGTCGAAAATAAGATAGCCGATTTTACCAAGAGAAACCACGACGTCTCGTAATATCGACCGTCTCTTTCGCTGTATATGGTGGCGAAAATGTAGGCCGGGTCAGTCAGCTCGAGCGATGCGATGGTACCAACATGTCGCGACCGTTTCGATAACACGACTATCGTAAGCTCGTCTTCGGCAAATTAGAATGTCGGGAGAAAATTCGCTGGCTGACGACAGGCTGATCACGCGTCATTTTCATGCGAACATGCCGACGTTTTGCAACGGTGTTTTCTTCGTTGAACGAAGCCGTGTTCTCCTTACAAGACGAACTTGTTTCCCAAGCAGATGCAGATTTTAGCGAACCACGTATTTCGTCGATCACTTGTGCTTGTTATTGGCCGGAGAAAGCTACGAGTGCGATTAAAAATAAATAGCATTGCTATAAAATATGTTTACGAGTATAATCAACCTTGTGGTTTTTCTTTATAAACGGTTAATAATAGTATCAACGTCGTAATAGTATTTATCAAACTTTGTATTTTAGCATTTTAGCAGCGTTACGCGACGATAAAGAATTCGGCATGAACGATTTAGAAAATAATTATCGCTTTGTGTTTATATGTATAGAAAACACGCATCAGCGATCCTCTTATACATACGTATACGACGATATTCAAGATGGTCCCGTCCTCTCGAACGATCGGCTTAAAAATCACAAAAGTTAATATTTAAAAAATGATATAATCCTTTATTTGCTTCAAAGTTCCTTTTGCTTATCGTCGTTATATCGGTGTATTAGTATTTTACCATTTATAGTGGAAATTGGATAATTACAGGAATTCCAAGAAATCCTACCGAACGCATAGATATTCGAATGTAAAATTAATCGTCGTTTACATCGAAAAGAAAGCAATTCCGATTGTCAATTATAATGTACACATCGTCACGGATATACGTTACTTGCACGTGTATGAGGAAATTGCTAGTCGATAGAAACGATATGGAACTAGAAAAGTAACGAGCGGACAGCGAATGTTTGTGCATTTATGGGAAATTTAGGCCAGTCTGGCAACGAGTAAAAATCTTTTTCTCTTTCGCAGTTGTAATTTCAGATAACGAGAAAATGTTGGTCGGTTAGAAAAGTAGCGTAATAAGAACTCGGACATGTTAACTAGGGAATCGTTTGTTCTTTAGTCAAAAATGGAGACTGTCGGGAAAACCGAGGCGATCCAATTACAAGGAGACGATTAAAACGACGGCGCGTAGCCCTAACCGTGAGAATCAGGTTGAGAACCGTGGCGAGTGTACGCTCTTTTGTTCAAGTCTGAACTCGCGGGGTGGGATTTTAATTAAAGAAGAACACTGCACGCCGGTACTGCTATGCGAAACGGCGCGGCGCGACGCGACGGTGCATTAAGTACATAAACGCCTGTTCCGTCCTTCACTGGCTGCAGCGTTCCTTCTTTCCTACGAATTGTTTCACGAACCTGACGAACTTATCACCGACAATGAGTATACCGTCGGTTCCAGCTGTAGCTTTTCGTCTCGTCGGTTTACATTTAAAAGTCCTGATTTCTCGCCTGGTACCTACTCTTTATACTTGACTCCCTGCGATCTACCGGCTTCACATTTTGAAATTTCGGCTTTCCATTTAACACTCTTATTTCTTCCATATTCTTAATATTCCTCTCTTGCTTCTCTTTCTTCAATTTACTAATCTAAAGACTTTGCTTGGCCGTTTAAAATGTGTCGTTCACCAACGAAATTGAATCAAACTTTGCGTCATTTGTAGGCTTAATACCCTGTTTATTCGATGTCAGGAAATAACTGTTGTCATCTAACGTTTCATAACGCGAAACGAAAGTTGGAATTAAGCGTACACGTTTTATAAAACATATTTGTCCCTTATATAATGTACGATATTTTGAAACACGTTCGAGCCATTTTCCGAAACAAAGGGAAATCTTATCGTTGAAAAGAAGTTGCGAACAATTTCCCACTCTTCCTCGGCAATATCGGAATTGACAAGATTTAATCGCCACTTTGATAATCATATATTTATATCTATTTATTTTAATCGCGTTACTTTACATACGTTATACACTGGTACACTACGTTCGTTGCAATATATTATTGGTACTTTTGCTATCGAGTGTTAATTCATCAATTGGACGATTAACGATAAAACGAAAGAGAAATATTTCTCCCTCTCTCTCTCTCTCTCTCTTTCTTTTTTAATTTTACCATATAATTCTTACCGATATTGTTTCTAGAAGAAAAAAGTAAAATTATGAAAAAAAATTTCAATTCGACATTTTTATTTTTCATCAACATAAAATTATTTGCCTTTAACAGATATTTGTGGTCAAGAATTTAAATAATCAAATCGGCTCAACGATGAACCGAGAATGAAACGAACGAAATTAACGTTATTATTTAAGAATGCTAGGCATCGATATTAAGATGTTTAAAGCGATCAAGAATTACACAGACAATGTCCGATTACGCTAGGCTAGGGAGGTGCAGGTTCGTGAAACAAGCATAGTGTATCGCAGCTCGCGGTCACCCACAAGATTACACGTTTCAAACGACCACAAAGAAGAAGAATGTTGGTGTTCTTTTCCCTATTCATCAGCCTTTATCAATAGCGGCTCGCTAACGGCTGTGAAAGTTGCACTAAATGATTTCACTTTTCTTCGACTACACGACCATAAAACGCTTTCAATGTAGTCGTACCTCCTATACCAACGTACATTTTCCTGCCTCTATTCGTCCATATTACTAGTTTTCAGACTTGTCAATTAGCAGTAGCGATCAATTTGCTTTGTATAATTAAACCATTCAACGCGAAACAATTAACAATCTGCTCTACAAGAAAAAACAAATTCGTTACCTATTAACTCTGTAACGTTGTCCAGTTTTTACCCATTTTTCTATTATTCGTTTATGCATTGTGCATCTTTACTTCGCAGCAAGCGTTAGTTTGATCCAAGCAAAATTCACTTTGATCGATTTCTATAAAGACGGACGAGCAATTAATACGCCACTAAAGTAATTATAAAACTCAAAAACATCGCTACACCGGACACACGTTTACGTAAACATTTCTTTCTTTTCTTTCATTTTTCCCTCGCATCTTCTAGCGATTTCACTTCTTAAGCGTACGTCGTATACATCCTATATATAATATATGTCGGATCATAATCGTTGAAACGTTGATAATGATAGCAAGCACGGAGATTTTTATTCCATCTTAGAGCGATAAAAACTAGTGCGATATTTTTTATTTTTTAAACGCACGTGCGAGCCTTCGGTTTCGTTTCTGTGCTTGGGACGGCACGAGCTACCGGCAAGGAATGCAATTAAACGCGTTAGAAGCTAAGATAAATGCCAGTTTGGTGAACCGCAGCCGCTAATTTCCAGAAGCCGGGTTCCCTCGTTTCTACGACGAATTATTAGCGAGATAGGTTAGTTTCGTGCGTTGGTCGCGACTGGTCGTCAGCCGTGCAACCTTCGCTCCTACCAAACAACCAACATCGTGCAACCTTCGGAACCCATGCTGGCCCACGAATTGGCTTTTTGTCATTTTTCCATAAACCATCGTGAAAAGACTTTTTTTCTCTACGAGACTGCCGTATCTGACTGGTTAAATGAAAATGTTTGCTGTTTACATTAATTCTGCAACATATTTCGGTCCAATGTAATTTCGACCGCCACGCCAGTCAGATTTTAAGCGTATTTCATTGCGCCAAGTTCATTAAGTAATTTAAAGGACGCGACGTACCGTTCGATGATATTTTATTCATACGACGGATAATGATAGCGGCTTGGCGGCTTGCGTTTGGCAAAGCAAACTTTCAACAACGTAAATACGATGAAACATCGCCCCTGAACTTTAGCATGTATTAGAAGAATCCTTTCGCCACCAATATTTAGAAAAATCTTAAAAGTCCAGTTATAAAACTATTTTTGCGTGCGAGCGACACATGTGTTGTAAACTTGACTTCACCCTAATCGTACCTGCCCGGACAGCTATCTAAATTTCGTTCCTCGTTTAGGGCAAACGACGATCTTTCCAAATACCTGACAAAAGACATCAACGACGCCTGCATTCGAATTTTTTCGACGATAGGAAAGAAGCTAGCGTTGCGAGGCGATCGAACAAGACGCGCGCGATCGTTTCGCGTTAAAAGGTGTACAACAGCCGAAGCGAGACGAGTAGAAGAGGAGACGAGACGAATAGAAGGCGAGACGAGACGAGATGAGACAAGACGAGTGGAAAAGGAGACGACACGAGGACAGAGCGAGACATTTCTCAGGAAAGAAAGCTGCCAATGGAAAAGAAGTCGATCCTCGGCTGGAACTCGACTAGAGTCTGACCTGCTACGTATCGTCTCGCGAATCGTTCCTCTTGATAGAGAAAGAGGGAAAGAGGGAAAGAGGGAAAGAGGAAAAGAGGAAAAGAGGGAAAGAGGGAAAGAGGGAAAGGGGCAAAGGGGGGAGGTAAAACAGAGATGGAGGGAACACGGCGATGAGCGAGCGAGGAAGAAGCAACATCGTCTAGAGAGTATAGTCGAAAGAGGGCATCGCGTCCGGCGCGACGACCTACTATCTTCGCTTCGGCTGCTCGACCGTATAGTTAACATTGACTACACACACCGTAGTGGTGTCCGCAGGTACATCGTGTACGTACCTGCAAACAGCTAACTGCTGCACCTAGCCGTTTTCATTCATTCCTTCCTTCCTCTCGCGTTTCCGAGCGTCTCGTTCCTTCTTCTTTCCACTTACATAATCTTCAGAATTTCTAAAATTTACTCGTAAAATTTCATCGGATCAATTTGTGAAAATTACGCATCACGAGCTAACAGAGATAGCCCCCCATTGTCGTTTGTAAAATTACTCTAAAATTAAAATTATTCTAAGATTAGTTGTTGTTTTTCATTTCCATCGTTCGGCTTATACGAAAACCTGTTAAATCAATTTCATTGGAATTTTATTTCTTTTCAAGGAACGCAATGTTTTACTATCGTTACCTACAACTAGATCGTGACATCTTTACGCAGATTCATAAAACTTGCATAAAAGTCTCATTTACCGTGTAGCGAGTATTTCACATCGGGCGTTACATTTATAATCCGTGCAAGGATAGACCTTTTTCTTATATTTTTGCGAGTTTCGTAATACGTACTCTTGCGATTCGTATTAAAAGGTCTGTAGGATCGCATCGTCGATCGAGTAACGTTTTCTCTAATAAACGATACTGTCAGGAACGTTTTGAACTTGGCGCTTTCAAAGTGCTTATCAACTTACTCGATCGTGATATATCGAGCTGCTTTTTGATCTTCCATTCCGAATTATTTATGTTACTTTACACGCGATAGTGACTTATTATTCTCTTCCTACGATATATCGCATGGCGCTTAATGGCAGACAGAAACGACCGATAAAAATCGTAGCGTCGAGTTGGAAACTTTATATTAAAATAGAATGAAACAACTGTAACCAATACGATACCGGTTTAATATAATGTTATGCTTCCGTTAAACGTTATCGCACAAACTAGTATGAGATCAATTTGCAACTGTTAGAAAAATAAATTTATTAATTACGTGGAATGGAATTTATTCCTAAGAAAAACTTGGCTTTAATGCCACTATTCCGTCTATGCCGTTCTCCCAGCGGCTACATTTTTAACAAGCAAATAACAAAGCGGAATGAAATATCCATCGAACGAATGGAATGAAATTAATGACGATAAGTCTGGCTAATTGCTTACTCGGAATATCTTTTATCCGTTTTCGTTAAAAACATTTGCTATCGATGAAATTCAACATGATGGTTGGAAACTCTCGTTAATTCGCATCGATCCACGAATACATTTTGTCCGATTAACGCAAATTTAAATGTTCATTCGGCAAAGTATTACATACACTTGGACAAATTGATTGCGTTTATCCGAACATAATTATAGGAACGTGGAAAAATGACATGGATCTACGCGCAGAGCCAACGTTCGTAGGTTATAATCCGCTTATAGTAGCGCAATATGGAAACACGATGTGTAGACCACGCGTTCCCTTTTATTCCACCCTTTGCGGTTTTTCACGCAGCAACTAAAAAGATACACGCATCCGTGAAATATCGATTGGCATTCGGATTATGACGAAACAATAAAACCTATAAAACTCGTCAAACCTTCCTCCAAATCTCCATACATACGACACAGGTAACTACAGATTGACTTTTGAATTCAATGAGTTGGCCTAACTGGACAGAAAGCGTTCGAAACGAATTTATTGCTTCGGTTCCATTTCTTTGAAATCGAGCACCTGTAATTCCTGTAAATAGCTCAACACTTAATTTCTTACGATAATCGATTCGCTTATTCAATATTCCGAAATAATTCATTTCCATTCGTTTTAAAGAAAAATTTCTTATTAACGTACATATTCTTTGTACGACACGTAGTTACCTTTCTGTTCGTTAATTCATATCATTTTTGCTAAGAAATTGCATGAAATTTATGCGCGTAAAACTTTATTTACTTATACAAAAGCCCTAGAGCACTTGCCAAATAAATGTTAAGAATCGTTTAATCGAATGATCGTTGATAATCGTCGTCGAAGAAAATATCGATTAATTTGAAATAATTAACGTTTCGTACGACCTTTTGTTCTTTCGATATCCAACATTCTATAAAGAACATTTTCAATAAGCCCGTTTCGTATCATCCGTCGATCAAAATTAATTCCAGTTGGATCGAGTTTAGTCCGCATAAGCTATACAACTGCCAAGCCAGTAAATATAACTAGTATCTGATCTTTTGTCTTCGCAATTATTAAAACCGTACAAACGTATTTTCTAACATTGATATTTACTTTAAAAGATAAAAGTATAATCGTTAGGCCGATTTTTAGGCATTTATGGGAAATGTTCAAGTATACAAATGCACGTAATATTCATAAATACGCCATTTTCTAAGCGAAACACGATTTTATTGTCCGCCTAGATTCCATAAAAATATGAATTTACGTAAATATCCGCCGTTATAATCGCGTATATTTATTTATTTCCGCCATATCGCTTTAACCCTAATTCCACTACGTACATGTTAATATGCATAGTAAAGATGAAAGATGGGGGCAGTTTTAGCGTCAACTCGTGCTCAACTGTTCCAGACTGTTCAAAGTGGTAACCGTTTCCATTCAGGCTTTTACCATGAAACGATCAGCACCGAACGACGACGATACATAGCGCGAGAAGAGCCCGCGGCAACCTTGATTCCCCTTAAGCCAGCATGCGCGTCCCGCGAATAGCGGTCCAACCAGCCAACGTTTAGGCATCGATCAAACACGATCGCTTTTTTTCATCCTATCCGAAGGACATTGCGCGTTTTTTAACGCGTTCTTTAACGCGTTTTTTAACGGCGATGGAAATCGTTAACGGTCCGATCTGAATCTTTAGTCCTGCAGTCGCGGCCACATCGAAATCGCGTTTCAGAATTCGCGTTATTATCGCGCGATCCTTAGCAATAGATCGCCGAGTCTGTTTACGTTACGACAAACCTGTACAAGATATACATCCTTTTCGCGATTCTGTACGAAGAAATATGAAATCGCTGCCTGTCGGAGGATCAATCGCGAGTTCGACGAACGAAACGCGCAATCACGTGCTATGTATACATACATAGATCCTAAATTTCCGGATGTTTTCGGACTTGTTCGACAAACGATCAAACGTCGAGAGAATTCGACGCGCGATGTCGCATGTTTAACGACGATGTCGTAGCGGGATCGACTACGAATAAATCGCACAGCATCATCGACGCGAGATCGCAACACGCGACAATTGCGATATCCTAGCGGAATCGTACGCCCGTGCGTATTGCACGATCAAAGGACACGTACAGCCGAATCGCGCAGCGTGACCGACGCTCGGCATCGTCGTTGCGACACCGCGACGTCGCATCCGTTCTAAACGAGGGGAACAGTCGCTAACCGCGATGCTAATCTCGTTCGTTCGACGGTAAATTAAAGGTTGGCAAGTAGCAATACCGATCGTAATAACGTAACAACGAATCGATCGTTCGTGCAACGACGTAACCTGCGCTTACGAACGAGAGCAGTCGATCGTTAAGGCACGAAATCGATGATAATAATATCGAGGACGGTTCTCGCCTCGGAGTATGATTTAATCAAACGACGTTCGTTAAAGGGCGAAAGCGAAGGATTGGTCGAAAGTACAGCGCCTATTAATTATTTTGTTAAGAGTCGAAGGACTATCAATCTCCTGCGTAAGAGTTTTCTTGAAACAACGTCTTTCAAGAACTAGCTTATCGAAAGTAGGATAACATCGCCATCTCATACTTGTATCTATCAAATTTTGACGAGGATCGACATTTTAATTTCCGATAAGAACAACGGCATCTTCTCCGTATGATCGTGAAAATTGCTACTACTCTGTAGTTTGAGAAACGCGTACTTATCTGTAAGTCCAACGTTTCGCGCGGATTACGAAGACAATGTAACCTATCGTAGCGAGAAAGAGACGGGCCACGTCGCCAAATTCTGTTTATTCATTTCCATTAAGATTTATACGCGGAATCGCGTCGTATTGTAATGATTCGTAACGCATCGCGTTTGCACTTGCGCGTACAGGCACGCGTAGAGAAACGTCCGAACGCGTTGTTAAAGAGACGAACGAGTCGGATGACAAGACCGTGTGTAATCGTCGAATAAATCGTAAATTGTACTCACAGCTAAAAGCAAAGGCAGCAACAAGATTAAAGTCGATCTCCGTATACTCCGCCACGTCCTCTCCATCATGCGAGTGTCCTCTCTGCAATAAAAAGCAAAAGAAAGGCTGCTATAAATGCGTCCACGGTTAAACAACCGATTCCAATCGATCGTCGATGTTGGACCGATCGAACACTCGGATCTTACGTAGGTCACGCGATATTTCAATTCGTAGACGCTTATGTCGATCCACTCTATGACGATTCGGATTATTATTTCAGATTATTTGTCGTTTCTTTTTAACAACGAACGACATTGTTGCCAGCCCGTTCGTGTAAGTGGAATGCGAGCACCGAATGCCAGAGGATCGGAAATATACCGGATAAAAGAGATTCGTGGCATTTATCGTCAGTCGGGTGCACAAGTAGCACGTTTACTGTCCGCAGTTTAAACAAAGGACGTTGCGCAACGAGCATCTCTAAACCGCACTCTACGAAAGCCGATCTTCTTAATTAAAAGCTCGTTGGGGATGACGCGGTCAAAGAAAAAGTCGCAGCCCTGCATCGTCGGGAAATTCAATTCCGCGAGATTTAAAGTCTGCTTCATCTCTGTCGGAATTGGCGAGGAAATGAAGTTTAAAGGGGGAGGAGAGAAAGAGGAGGAACAAAAAAATAGGAGAAAAATTAAATTCCGTGGATAGCGCGGAGACAAGGGAAGGAGTTCAAAGACGGAACGCGAGAAAACAAGAAAACTTGTACTTCGAATGGGAGGAGAGATCAAAGGGAACGAGGATCGCGAGTCCGTGCGATCAAAAAGTACCAAAAACTTGGAGCGGAAAAGTACGACGGATGGTGAAAAGCGGGAGGAAAAGATGAGGGAAAAAACGATTTGCTCGGTGAATAGCCCAGGACAGGAACGAATCGAAAGAGAAAAAAAAAATCGATCGTAGCACCACCTCTCTCGAATCCTTCGTTTCTTCGCAGAGAAACACACTCTGGTCTATGCGGTGTATCGCGTTCGAGATCCACCGATGTCCTTTGGAAAGAAGCTGGCGTCGTTCCGCGTGATCCCTTTATCAACCCACCGGTTGGAGCACGCGTTCCAAGGGGTACACACGAAGCGATAACCCCGAGTGATAATTCACGCTCGTCGATCGTTCGTCATCGGGGCCGAGTGCGCGAGCGTGCTTCCTTTTTCCCGTTTAAAGAACTGCACGGTCCCAGAGGTGGTTACCTTGGCCGACGGGGACTGACTGAAGGTGCGAGCCACGCTCGTCTCCGCCACGAGCCACGTCCCAGTGACCTACTCACGATCTCGATCGTCCGCGCTGTACACTCGCCCCTCCTCCGGCCTCTTCCGCCTTCTACGTAAGCAAAGTCCCAAACAGGCCCACCGTCCTCGCTCGCTGCTACTCCCCTACCCTACCGCAAAACGCCGCTCTCTGCCACCGTTTCCATTCCTTCTTTTTCCTCCTTTCGCCTCCTTCTCTCTTTCTTTCACCGTCGCTCCTCCGTCCTTCTCTCTATTTCCCCCTATGCACGATTTCTCTTTCCCTCTTTGTTCGTCGCCATCTCTCTTTTCTTCGTCTTCCCACCGCCTTCTCTCCTTTATCTCTCCGCTGGAGCGTGCAAGCGAGCGTCGCTCGGGCACAGGTGAAAGATTCCCGGTGCGAGGCGCGAGAGTCATTAAACGGGCAATGGGGAGGAGAGAGCCGCGTTTATTTCGGTGGTCGTTGTTCTTCTCCGAACGGAGGCAACGTTTCCACGCTTTTAACGAGCTCTCTTTGGCTCGAGTTACCCCGCTGCTAGATATCGTAAATAAAGCGCCACGCTCGACGAAGTGAATCGACGAAACGGCAAGAGCGAACTTTTCTTTTTTCTTTTTTCTTTTTCTTTTCCTTTTCCTTTTCCTTTTTCTCTTCCTTATCCTGTTTCTTTTTCCTTTTCTTTTTCTTTCCCTTTTTCTTTCTGTAGATTTTCACTTCAAGAGGAAAACGTTAAATTCGCGGAATTATAGAAACACCTTCCTTTCGTGGAACGTGCCTCGGATTACTCGCTACGCATACACCGTAAAGTATCGAAAGTACGTATTTGATTTATCCCTGTCGTCGATCGACCATATCCGTCAGATAGTCCTATAAATACAATTCTCTCCGGTATATCGGTATATCGGACGAACGTTAATCGGCAAACGTATTTTCCTCGTGCTTACCATTTTTTCCCATCTATCCATCTTTCCGAGCTTTCTAAAGACTCATTTTCCAGCCAATGTTATACGCTTCGATTACATCCGTTAAACTATCGCCTGTTATTTAAGTTTCGATTCAGCGAATTTAACATTCGCTGAACGTATTCTGTCTGGAATCTTGTAACGCAACATCGCTCGCGAAGCGCTATTTTACGAAGAAACTCGTTTACGAGAGAACACGTAACACAGCAACGATATCGCGGTGTCGGTTCGCTGGTGGACAAAAAACCGAGACAGAAAAATCTCTGAAAAATATTTCGGCTATCCGTCACATAGGTGAAACGTACGCCGATCGTGACTCGAATCGTGCCACTGAACCAACCAATCAATTACGACAAAAATGTCTCAACCATCGAAACAAGGACGTTCGACTAGGTCCAATTTCGATAAATCGCTAGTGGGAGATTCGAATCAGTGACCGCGTTACCCTTCTACGAGACATTTTTTCCTCCGTTGACCAAAAAATATAAACGTGCGACACAAGCTTCGATGAAAAACGAAAATCGACGATACTTACGGCCTTTAAACTTATTATACAGTCATAAATAACGTTTCTCGCGAATACAAACGTAAATCTTTGGAACGATAAATAAAAGCATCCAGTTGATTAAAAATATTTCAAGTTGGAGCTAACCTTGCCGAAACTTTGATATCGACGATCATCTATCACAGTTTAGCAATACCAGCCTCTTTTCATTTTTTTCGTTTCCACGTTATGCACTTATCCAATTATTAGCGATAACGACAAAGTGTAAAAATGTTGTAGCGATTAGATTTCGTCACATTGAACATTGCGTCTGTCAGACGACTTTTCGCATTCGTTTATTGTCACTGAGATTTTTATCCAGGATTGCCTTCGTATCGGAACTTGGAACGAAACTCTCTGTATCTAATAATTCGAGAATCACAAACATCTCACGTCAGACATGGAAATTGAGCGCGAATGTGTCTAGTATGGTCGATTCCAAGTCGAACAAATTTATTGAAAGAAAAAAGAAAAAAAGAAGAAAATTATTTCTTATACCAAATATATTGTTCTTAGACGGAAGGTATCGCTCCGAATACGGTTAAACGAGAAGGTGTAAATAAGCTTCTAAAACATATCAAAGTTTTCAGTACATTTCGATTGGCCATAGTATCGTAGAACGAGAAGCGGACAATTTGCATAATTATCGCGTATCTATTAATTACAACGTGGCAGGAGACGGTAACAGGGAGCCGTGAATATTATAAAACGCTCCACTCTCGCGGATACGAGAGATCACCGAGTCGATAAACTGGCTGTGTTTGTAACGTGGTACGTTGTTACTCGGCAGCGCACACGGAACGCGAGACGAATCGATCTGACTTTCGCGAGACGAGCGGTTAACGTGCAAGCCCTCCAAAAAGATACAACGAAACATCGCCCTTAAGTGAAGCTCGGCACACTTTCCTTTTCGCTTCTCGAAATCGCGTCGTAAACCTGAATTTGCGTAACACCGCGACCGATAAGAACCAGACTAGAAAAGCAAGCAGCGGCCTGACCCACATTTCTCACCCGCATGCTACTGATCCAAACCATCCGGAAGTGGCTAATGGTAGTGGTTGTGCGTAGGGATAACGCTGAACGATAGATAATACGTGAAAGTGCGAGTGAATAGCTACGCAACCGCCATACTTTAATAATAAATCGCATCGAATGTGGCGTTCCAAGGGCTTTAACAAAATTATCGCTAACGAAATATTAAAAGCCTATTAGACGAGTAATGGAAAAATTTCGTTGCCAAAGAACGTTAAGCTCTTCTTATCGAATAAATTGTCCTCGTTTTGATTAAATCTAACTATGTATCGAAAGTACAATTAACTATGTTTCGTTCAACGAAAATATCTTAAATGCCGTGGAACGTACAACGCGATGCGTATACATTCGATAACGCTGTTATAAAAATTGCATATGGAATTTCGCTGCAAGAAATCGATTCCACGTATTTGCATTGAAATGGAACATAAAAATTGATCAAAAAGCCAATCACGATAGTAACGCCGTTATCCCAAAATTGAATAGAAAGTATATCTATTAGTTTTTCATCGAACGTTGTATGTATAATTCGTTTATTATTTCTTTTATAAAAAGATTCATAGAGAGGATTATTTCAGCGTAGCTGAGATACAACCTTTTACCATACGACACTTTTGTAACGCGACAAATCCTCGATTTACTTTAATATTCTACGTATTTTAACATTTCGTATATTTTGTCCGTAGAAACGTTCGATGAGCTCTTCATCGAGTAATTCGTCTTCGAAGACTATATAAGTCGGCGACATTGTTTAATCGTGCCTCGGATGAGAAAAATGGAAGTAACTTACGGATAGGAAAGTATCGGAATGCAAACAAATACCAAATAAAAGAAAATAGAAGAACGTTTTATCAATTTTTCCTCCACAGATTTCATAACGCGTTACAACAGCGCTTGTAAAAAAAGAAAAAGAAACCAAGAATTATCTTTCTATAGCACGATTTTACCTAACGAATAGCACGATATTCTGCTTCTATTTTTACCTACATTCCTGCATTTTACACGGTCAGATTGCATTCCTTTGCCCTTTCTAACCACGGCTTCTCTTTATACGCGCAAAAGTATCCCTCCTATTCGTCCAAATCGTTACAACGATTCGAATCGTACGAAACACAAACTTGGATCTTTTTAAAAGTCCATGGACCACTATTTCAATCAGATATCGCGATCGTATCTTTGTCAAGAATTTCGTCTTCTCGCCTCTCCAACTGTTTCGTTTCGTTTCGTTTCGTTACTGGTAATGAAATTTCAAAAGCATTTTATATAATATATAGGATAGAATTTTAAAAGTTCTTTATAATAAGCGTACAAATAATCTCGTATTATGTAACTCGATATTGATATTTTTTCATATGCGATATCGATGCCGGTATAAGAACGAGATCTATGTGAAGGCGCGCGCGAGACAAACACAGATGCAAACTGGAATCGGGATCCGGTAGAAAGGTGAACTAATAGGAGAAAGCGGCCCCAAAAATTAATCTTTCGGCTTGGCGCCGGCGTAGCTGATCGAAAATCTTGAATTTAGGCAGCCGGTATCCTAGAATTTCGTTCCGGATACCCGAATATTTATCTGCTTAGTGACGGAGACAGGGTCACCTGCTTGCCGCGGGACTGTCTTTGCGCGTATATTTAAATTTACATACGTAGACACGTACCGAAATCTCGACCCATTTCGTCTTAGCATCTCTGCCCTCTGTTTACCATCTCTGCTATACTTTGCTCAACGTATCTACGCGTACCGCCGGTTCTATTATTTTAACGAGCCGCTTTAAATTTACGAAAATTACCGCTGTCAAATGTATGCCTGATTTCGAGCAAGATAACCATCTTCTTTCGAGTAGGAAGATTCTGATTAAAGTTTAGACCTGGCAAACCACTTGACAACCTAAGATAGAAAAAAACACTCGATCGTAAGATTTCGTTACAAGTTGAAACGATTAGAATTTAATTACGGCTTGTGACAGCTCTGAGACTTAAGCAGATGATTCGTGATTAGAAAATTTGATTAGCGACTATCGTGATCCCTCGATAATTTGATTCTTCCGTGTTTCGACAAGAGTGCGATCTGTCACTCCTGAATATCACTCGTATCGTTTAAGAACTATGTCGAAGAAGCTACCGATAACATTCAACGCTCGAAATATCGTTCCGAATATACGGAGAAACGTCAAAAGTGTCTCGAGTTGCGAAAAATCGCAAATCAACGGTGTTCGTTGCCATCCTGGGGGGAAACAACCGTTTGAAAAATTGACTGACACGATGAAAATTAAGTCCATTAAGAAATTTATCAATTAAACGAGCAAACGTTTTATTTAAAAAAAGTAGCGAGTTTTCTTCGTACGAGGACATCTGTTTTCAGACTTGATCACTTTTTCCAGCAAAAGATGGATAATCATCGTCTCACGGACTCTGGCGGATTCTCACGCATTCTCACGGATTCTCGCGGAATTTCATCGTAAAGAACAAACGAATAATGAAATCAAGCAAGTTGGCAAAACTGTTTAATTGCTCCCAACAATTCCTACAACAAAGAGACTAACGAACGTGATAAGAATTTCACGAACTTCCTGCAATTTTTGCAAGATCCGGTTTAAAAGGTTAGCCGTTTTGTTTGAACAAACGTGCGAACCATTCGAGAGTCTGTTAGCAGCAAAAAAATCGGCGAAATCGTCCTTTCGAATACAATGAATCGACCTCTCTTCCGCAACGAGAATAGATTTTTTTGCAAGTAGCTTTTCTCCGATTACCGTGTGCCGGTGATTCGCGCATCTTTTATCCGGAGAAACGAACAGGGGGAGAGGGTGGGGGGGGGGGAAGAGAGAGAATGCACGCGTGTCGAGAATGTGTCGTTTATGTCTCACGTCCCAAATACGATGCGTAGACACCGGAGAAAATGACACCGAATGGGATCGAGCTCGCGAACCATTAGCAACGATCGGAATAAGCAGTTCGTCCTTGAAATCGTTGCAGATTGACAGACAGCGTGTTAAAAGGCGCGTCCAGTCAGATCAAAGTACGCGGCCAAGAGTAATCGTTGATCGGAGAAACCGCGTTACACGATTATTTCGGCAAACTACGTTCCGTCACACGCCTCCTCTACCCTCGTTTTCGCCGGTCGAGCGATTCGCCTTGCATCTTGCAAACAGATCCGAGAGATATCTTCGTGAATTTATCATCGTTGGTCGTTAAATCTTTACGTACCGTTTTTTCTTTCCATCAACGGCCGTCGCAAACCGACCTACATTTCAAAAACACCGAAGAATCCGTTCCGTTCCTGCCAGTTAATCGCGAATTATTTCCTTAACGACGATAGCGCGGCTAAAGATTCGATCGTAGATAGAAAACCATCGATCGAGTCGAACGATAGCGGATCTTGGAGATTAGAATTACAGAAAGAGCGGCAAAGTGTTTGAAAAGTGACGTACGGAAAACCACCGGTGATCGCGAAGCTTTCACAAAATATTCTAACGTAATCAAGACGACGTAACGACAGCTGCCTTTTAATTAACGCGATCTAACGCGTCACTTGTACAAAAATGTCCCTCTATAGGCAATTCTATAGCAAGGTAGTTCCTTCCTTTACGAATTACGTAAATGATTTCTCGTTTGTAAATCGACCGTTGGTAAATCAGACACGTACCTATACGATAGCATAACGCTCGGGCCAATCGCCTTCGGGACGCTCGGTTCAACGTAAGAGTTCCGATTCGATAAAGATAGATCGAAACGTACGAAACGAAAAATACGGCGATCGATAAAGGCGACGTTGACGACAATGTGAATCTAAAGTGATCAAGTTCCAGAGACAGAGCGTCGCCCTGGGCATGACGCGTCGCAGTGCTCCGAATACGTCGCTGGTACGAAGGAAACGAGAAGGCACAAGTCCCAGTTTCCTCGTCACGGAAATCAGATATCGAATAGCAACGCGGCTTCCTCCTCGGCCCGTATTTTTTTCTCTCGCTTGGTTATTATTATTAGCGACGGCGGCGACCGGTGGTGCAACCCTTTGTTCGACCGAGGCGTGACAGGTGCGAGCACATGACGTAACGAGGTACCGTTATAGCTACGATGCACGGTAGTGGCACACGCACCGAACGAAACCCCGTACGAATGCCAGACGACGCGGTGCCGAACACACACCATGATAGGACGGTGTTGCGCGAAATTCTGTCGCCCGTTGTGAAAGTGACATGGAGGAAAGGATGCGAAGGTAAAAAAAGATGGTCCGAGTATGCTAATGGTTACACCGTTCCACTTATCGATGGAAAGTTAATCGTACAACGTATGGTATTTTCGAGGAAACCGGAAAGTGGACTCGATTCAAGTTTTCGCCAAGCGATTGGTCAAAACGTTCCAACCGATCCGCTAAATGGCCAGATCTTGCCAAATTGAACTTTATAGCCGAGTGTATTTTCGCCAAGAGCGAACAATCGACGAAAGTAAATCAAGTTCGATCGTCGAAGCAACAATCGAGAAATATCTCTGGCAAAAGAGAAGATTTCGATCGAGACGAAATCGTCTCGTTCTACTAGAGATGAATTTTTCTACGGCAGCTTTCGAATCGATTGGTTTTGTATTTCGTTAGAAATAATAAGCAGAATAGCGAGCAAATGTAATTGAGACATTGAAAAAATCGATATCGGGTCGAAAAGCGTACAGCTAAAACCCCAACTTTAACTAAAAGGCGCGTTAAACTGATCAAAGTATATCTCTGTCTTCTATCGAAACGATTAAATGGAGAAACAAATTCACCACGTTTCCAAGTAGGTACGTAACGCTCTACCTATTATATAACGTTCATTTTATGATTAGCGGCGACGAAAAATTTGTATCAAACGTTTCGAATTAGAGAAAGACGAATAATTTTCTTGATTTATGAAAATAAGGGTGTGGCAGAGGATAGATGTAGTCGTTTCGGTAGGGAAAAGAGAGGAAAAGAGAGGGATGAGATAAACATATCGTACGATCTGATTAACAGGTTGAAATGGAGAAACAGTCGAGAAAGATTGCAAAGAGATACATTTTAAACACGTATGTGCTTTTTTTCTCTCGTTTTCCGATGTTTCTTTCTCCGAAGGATAGTTTGCTGCTAAGGCGAGGCAGAAAGCGGGAAATTGATCTCACGTGAACACGGCCGGTTGCCCAGGAACTTTCACGAATATTCGTCTCGCTCGTTAAAGGGACGAAACAAAAGGCTTTCGATGGTATTTCTGCTGATCTCACGACGACGATTATCCGGCGACGTTCCAACTGCCGCGGCGGAATCGCTACACAGCATCGAACTCGAATGACAGGTGGCGGGCATTCCCTTGCTTCGCGGCAACCTACCTTCGAACTGATTTTCACGGAAAAATCTACAAATGAAACTAAGCAATATAACTTTTACAAGGTTTTACAAGGCTTTACAAGGCTCTGCAAGACTTTTGATAATTTCCGTAGAGATATATCGATAAAACAAAGGAAGAAAAGAAACTTGGAGAAGCAAGTAAAAGGATCTGTTAACGTCCCTGTTAAAACTGTTTAACTGTTTACGTTTTAGCCCCGTTTCCCGGGACTATTAATCATACGTATGGGAACACCGATTCAGGAAATCTGATTTTACTAAGAGCCAATTTTTCCGCGTAATTGGTTCGAACAGAAACGAATGTTTATCCGCGTAGCAACGTTTTCATCATCGCTGAAAAGTCGACCACTGGACTCAATTACGTCTCTAAATCATTGGCATTTATCGCGAATCTCGTCTCCTATGCAGTTACATCGAGTACGAATCTTGAACGGCGCTGCTGAGAGATTCAGAATGAAGAATCCATCCTTTTCCAGCGATCGTCCAGCGTCAGCTTCGTTTCTCTCTTCGTTATCCAGCACGAAGATCTTTCTCTGCCTACACGCGGCCTTATTCTCCACATAGACCCGGAGAAGGAAGGACGCCTCGAAGAGAGACGTGAGAACGCTGACACACTGACTCGCTACCCCACATACCCTTTTGCCTTTTCAACGTGTGTTCGCGAGACCAAGAGAGTGGGGACAAGAGGCAAGAAACGAGGAGAAGGGGGATCAGCTTTGTTCGATGAATGTTGGCAAAAAAAAGAAGCCTGCTATTTTCATAGAAAACGATTGAACGATACGAGAGAAACTATCGCTGCACGATCGCTCGCGTGAATGGAGGTGCGTGTTTTATCGTAATGGATAAAGATTAAGCCTCTGTTTCCTTAATCCTTAATTAGAGGCAACCGACGTAATTATTTGCAAAAAGGAAGAGCGTTTTCTAGCGAAATGACGGAGCAGAATCGAAAACTATCGAAGAGGATCGTCTTTTTCTCCGGCTTGGAAACGAATGAAAGGCAAAAGCGCGAGTCACCAAATGATAGAAAACAGAAAAACACAAACGATTGGAAAGATTTCCAACGGCGGTCGTGTAGTGCGAAAAAAGACTTTCGGGATGTCACCTTCGAAGATGCTCGGGAACTAAACGTAAACTAAACGGAAACTAAACGGAAACTAAACGGAAACTAAACCATCACGGATTGCGCACCACCGTGTATACTAATGTATACTAGTGTATCAATCGGTCCATCGGGCAACACTGATCACAAAACGTTGTCACAAACCTTTTTCCTTCGGCAGTTTCAGCTGATTATAATCCTATTGGCACACACACTTGGCACTCGAGCGTTTCTCTCGTCGCAGCTCGTCGATTTTCTCGTTGGTTTCGTCTCGTTCGGTGGCGACGACGCCCGACCACGAGATCCTCGCGAAATGGAAGGGCAAATGAACGAAAGGCAGCGGAGAGATGTCGATTAATAAACGTGACGGGCAAAACACACCGACGGGTTCGCCGAGTAAGTTGGTTGTGAGCTCACCAGAAACGAAACGCAGTCTATATACTCTCCCCTCTCGGGGTCGTCGGCTTTCACCAAAAACCCTCGCCAGCTCTGCTGGGACCGTCACCTGCGGCAAAAATTTCAATTCCTTCCTCTCTATACTCTTATCTATATCGTTGGGGAAGAAAGCTGGGAAGAAGTCGAAAGGGTGGATAGTTGGAAAATTTCGTTTGACTACGGCCACGTGAAACAAACCATTCTTCACAGCGATAGTCCAGCGATAGTTTTTTATGCTTTCAACCTCGTGGACAATACTTTGTCCGCCGTCTATAGAATGTAGGCTCGACTTTCTTTTTTCTTAATCATCGGCCGAGAGAGCTACAATGAGACGTAAACGGAGCGAGGTTGAATCACACGACATTCGACGAAGAATGACGCGCGGTCTCGCTCTGCCTACCGCGAATACCGGAAGTCCACACCAGGTACCGGATATCAGCGAAAGTTTTCCACGAATTCTCAAATATAGCTTTTCCCTCGGACGAGATTTAGAAGAAAACTAGAATAATAAATCCTTTTCCTACATTTTACCCTTCTCTTTCTTCATACCTATAAAATTGGTTATCTAAGTTTCACGCGGTTCGACCTACTTTTTACGATACACGGAATTTACACATATTCCTCGTTACGTTTTACCGCGACAGCATCTTCGGATACGTATAAAAATTCCTTACTCCAGTTTAATCCCTCTTCGTCGCGTACGATCGAATTATCATCGAATTATCCTATCGCGTCGTATATGATCGTACGCGACGAATACAAAATCGGAACAAACTGCATTACTACGAACGACAAATATCGACGAGATATCGTCAAAGGTGACACACATGTTTTTATATATTTTTATCGCCAATCGTAGAAAGTAGTTTTCCACGATACGTATCTGTCTTAAACGATAGGAGGCCGTTCTCCGTCTCTCCTCCCTTCTCCGCTTGTGGAATACCGGAAGTGGAGCACGGTCAAGATAGCAGCGAAAGTTCTCAACCAACAACATTCACGGTCGCTGTCTGATTTTAGACAAGAAGCTGTATACGTATACGTAGTTTTGCATACTCTCGTGGATCATCATGCAAGAAATCCAAAGATGCGTATCGGCTTTCGCTCGCTAATTCGAGTTTCGATGATAATGAACACGAGTAAACGTGCAAATGATGGCGAGAGATCGGACGTTGATATTACAGGAAAGCTATCCACGTAGCAAACAAATCGTTTATATTAATTTCTAATAAGCAACGCGTTGTTTCCACTTACAAGGTAACCGTATCGTGCACCGTAGATATTTTGCACTTTCGTTTAGCTATATAATATCGCTCGTACCGTAAAATTTATCTTCCAGAGCTTACTACTTTCTAGCAAAGTAAACTTTAGTTTAGTAAAATAACGTGAGAAAGTGAACCTTTGATTTCTTTTTGGCAAAAGAAAGCTGAAAGTTTAGCTGAGAAAATATAAAAAATTGTCTATAGAAATTTCCTCTACATCCTCTACATCCTCTTTGGAAAAAACACAGATTATATTATAACCTAACAGGGGACGAGTTATTGTAATTGTAAATTGTAAATTGTAAATTGATTAAATGCGTTTAAATGCGATAAAACGAATAAAGGTAACGTGTATTAGAGAATCACGGCGAATGTCAAAGGATATAAGCAGACGTCGTTAGAGGGGAAAGTGCTAGCACGCGTTTATAATAGAAGCGGAGCTACGCGGAAACATTCGTATAACCCATTTACGTAAGAGACATCATCATGCGCGTCGTTCCTAAATCGACATTTAATATTCCAACGCGTTTCATGCGTACAGACCTACTCTAAATCGAAATCCGGATTATGATCGACCCAGATACGATACTTCGAAGATCGCTTCCGTAGAAGACGAGCCTGGCGAGCGTTTCATAGCGAGCATATCCATATTATTAACGACAATGCCAATAATTATTGCAATCCGTTAATAACGTTAGCGGGATATATTATCTTACGGGTTGAACGTACGCGCCTATATTCTTCCATATCGCGTATATCCGCCGTAAAGAACGAACTTTGCGACGCAGATACTTTGATCCGTAATTTCGTAATCAAGATAAGTGAGATACTTTTGTACGATAACGTGCGCGTATTCAACAAATATTAAAAAAATATTCAAAAAACGTTTAACCGGCGAATAACGCTGAAAGTTACGACGGCAACAATAGCGGAAGCGTATCGGAAAGCAAACGATAAATTTCGAGATATTATTCCCGCGTAAGTAGGCGCGTCTTCTCCGGGGAAATTACAAGAATTTGTGGATCGCGAGCGCAAATTAGATCCTAATTAACGCGCATTCCGAACACCGACCCCGTTAATTTCCCCGGACTCTCCGGCGCGGCGTTTTTTCTTCCTCCGGGTCCCGCCTCCGTCGCGGTTCCGATTCCGCAAGAAAGCCAGGCGAACGAATTTCGCGCCGGCTGGAACGGTGAAATTGCGCAATTTTTCCACGAGCGTTGACGTCACCAGCCATTCACGAGAGTCTCGCATTCGGCTTTCACGCGGATCTTGTCTCGTCGTCCGCGCGTTCACGCTACTGCTCCAAAGTATGCGCGGATATCTGCGCATTTTTGACGCGACGTAATTTCCTTGGAAAATTGCACACAGAACGAATATCACGGCGTGATCAAACAGAATTTGAAAAGTTAAGTAAATTGTCGTTTTGTTTTCGCAAGGCTAAATAGCCTATCATCCGTCATCATATCGACGAATATATCGGCACGAAGGTGCGTTGCCGCTGACATGCGTCAGACTTTGCCGATGTAATCGCGATAGACGAGTTTCGTTACGGTGCCAACGAAATTTCAAAACGTTTCGTACAAAAATGGTAAAAATGGTTTCGTACAAAAAAGCTGGCAGTAGCACGGTTCTGTATGAGAAGATAAGCGAAAAACGTGGAATAAAGTTCTTTGGTTCAAACTTTTAAACTTTCGTTGTATCGCTAAGGTTTCAGACAAATTTGCAAATGTGTACGGAAGCATGTACAAGGTACATATACTTCGAAAGGATATATTCGGATCATCCAAATATTTAAACTATTCGTTACTACGATCGCCAAGGATCTTGCGCGTTCATGAAAAGTTTCTGAAAGTTCTCGTTTCGTGAGCCACTGTACGCGTACGCAACCCCGACGGAAAACATACTGACGCGGTGCAAAGAGAAAACAATACTCGACCCTTCTCTCCCTTTTCTCGTCCTTGTTCGACGGCCGGTCAACGGCAAGCTATGACATTATCAGTACGAGGTATATAGCGGCGCGCAAAATCGACAGGTCGATCTTTCTTTCGCATTCAACCTGTCGAGGAAAAGGAAGAAGTCGAAACTCTTGCCGCGTTTAAAACACGGTCTCGATGGTTCGCGCTTCGTGCGAAACGAGTTTCCACAACTGCTAACAGACAATCCGTAATTCGTTTATTTCGTTTATTTCGCTTTCTTTCGTTTTTCTCACTGATCGGAACGACCGATCGGAATACTTTTACAACAATACGAGTTTAAAGTTAAAAAAGATATCAAAGGAAACAATGCAGGACAAATAACGCCAAATAACGCCATTTCAGACACGAGTAAGTCATTTCATCTACCTGTTAAGCGCATTCTCGTCGCTTGGCTCGAACGAGGAAGGAAAAACGTGCGGGAAAACGGACTGTGCGCCAATTACACCATATACAAAAACTTGTTAAATCTCCGTTGCAATTACGTTCGCTTGCGACTCGTATAAATTCAAACTTCATCTTGCGCGTAATCGTAATAGCTCGTATCGTTACTTTCACAATATTTTGTGCAACGAGATATACCGTTGAAAAGTTTTTCCCCGTGTATCGTAGAAATTTGCGTGACACGAAACGCGACGTGTAAATGTAACGCCGCCAAGACGATGTAGATCGCCGAAAGACGAGGAGACGAAACTCGAACTTGAGCTGTTGCGAAGCAGCTTGCGACAAACATCCACGTACGTACATCTACTTTCTTAGAAAGCACCCGTTTCCGATTTTCTTTTACTTTCCTCGCAAAGTTTCTGGGCAGAAAATTTCTCTCGAACAACGAGCGGTCACGGCCGAGAATAAAGGCCATCCATATTGAAGAAGAGAAATTCGCCTTCGATATCCGATTCGTTCGGTTAATAGCGCATATCCTGATGAACAGAGATCGTTTAGAAACGATTCGGTATATCGGGTATTTCGAGGGAGAAATTGAAATTTCCAAGACACCGCGTGCCTCGTATGTGAAACAATCCGATCGAATCCGATCGAATCCAACCGTGCGTTTGACCGATTTCTCACCTCGAACCACCGAATTGTAGGAATTCGAGCAGCGTTCCGAGCGTCGATTCGCAGATTTAATTCTGGCATACTTTCCACCGCCGAAACCACATCGAGAGAGGAGGAGCTTGTCCTCACCGCACCCTAAAAATCTCAGGGTACCTATCGCCGAAATCATTTCCGATCCGTTCGCGTTGATTCGCGTTTGTAAGTTGCCGCGCCCAAGTTCAAACTCACGCGTAAGCTCAAACTGTCGTTCCATTTCTCCTGTTAAGAATCAAATAAATATTTTAATAACTTTGTATATTATAATTAGAAATTATGCCCGTTAATTTTTATTTCTCTTTGTATCTTTACAATCGCTCGAAACTTCTCTGCCAATTACCAATTAAATAATCATGGAATTTTATTACGAAACGTTTTATACTCTACGATAATCTGCCGTAATCAGCCTTTAGAATAATTTCATCGCGCTTATCATCGCACTGTGCTATTCGTCGCTGCCACGAATTCGCAGATCCTTTTACGTGCATTATGTGCAGGCTATCGCGAGTAATTGATAATAGTTAGAAATCAATGACGATCTAACGAGAATTTAAGAAGTTAACGATAATGTTATGCAAAAACGGATTAACCTACATAGGGAGTCCATGTATCGCTTTAAGGAAACGTCGAGAAAAGTAGTACGCCAACGTTGTAATCAATAACACGGACGTCGAGAAAATCGCGTTGAAAAACGGTCATAGACGTAGAAAACGTCTTATATTTAATAAAATTGTCAAGACGCGATTATCCGGTAAAACTGTTGTCTTAATTACGTAAGACGTTCGTTCGAAATAATTTCAAGATAGTGTTGTACGTAATCAGTTACTCTAACTAATTAACGTACGGAGGAACGAAAACATCTTTCAGATCAGGTACTATCTTATGCCGTTGACACGCCGTACGTTTCTTCTAATATAGAATCCGCTACCATCGATAGTACCTTCGGCAACCGGTCAAACAGTTTTTCAATAAGGATAGTTTGCCACGCTCACTTTCACCCTCAAGTTACTATTTCAGTTACTGTTTTACTCGGCACGTTAGCGTAAAGCGTTCTCGATAGTCGAGCGTATCATAAACTCGGTTACATTCGAATCGTAATTTAGCAAATTGCAACAATTTTCACGATTTTTATCTAATCAAATGTCGGTCACCCTCTTTCCGTGAAGAATTCGGCTCGCCTCGGGAAACGATAAAAAAAGAAGACAGAAAGTTAGCGGAATAGAGCGGCGAGTCCGCTACCAGAAACGCTACGAGCGCCACGTTATTTCATTCTCACGGTTCACCTTGAGCCAACTTTCTCCCGGCGCATAGCGACCGAGACTGACCGACCGTCCGCTAATTACGATGCACGCTCGCAAAGGAAAAAATGCGCGCGTGGTTTATCAACCGGTTGATTGCGCGTCCTCGTGATCTCGACTGAGAATCCACGATCCTCGGAACGCTCGCAGAGCGTAGGGCAGATAGTTTGCCGCGATGTAAGACGACGCGCAAACGGGGGCACACACCTGGATGTGCTCGATCGCTGGTTCGATCGAACGTCGCGTCGCGCCATTACGAAGACAATGGTTCGTGGGCGTGCGCCTCCGCCAAACTACCGCACCGTGCCGATATCTTTGTCGATTTTGACGACCTCGTCACGTACGTCGTCTTCGCTGTCGCGTGGAAACGATTAAATTTATTTAATTCTTTATCAAAACGAGCAAGAGAAGAAAAAGAAACACTCGTTCGTTCCGTTGTTTCTTGATTCTTGACACTCGAAGCGCGCGACGATAACTAATGTACGTGTCCGGTGAATATAAAAGTGTTGGGAAAAGAGAGAGAGAGAGAGAGAATAAATTCATAATTCGCTGATAAATCTTTATTGGACAACGACGATCGAATCCTTTTAAGACTTACCGTTGCATCGACGGGACCACTGTACGAGATGTAGGGTAGATTTATCGAGGTTGTCCCTTTTGTCTTTGGCCGTCTGAATTTCATTATCCGTTCCGGAATTTTTAGTCTCTTTGTAACGTACATCGCGAGTAACGCACCGTTTGGTGGATGCATGGCTACGTCGTTTATCGCTGCTGTTTATATATTAGTTAGTTCGATGCAATCGTAATATCTTCAAATACCTGTTTCACGTATATAACGTGTTCTCACCTGCGATCAAAGTGGGAAATTAATTTGCATTCTCAATTACGGATTAATTCGAAGCAATAACGCAAGCAAACTGTTCGTCCCGTTAAACATCGAGTACGTTACAAATTCATTTACATCTGCGAAAAATATCATTAAGCACAAAACTTTTTGCCTTAATAAATAATACACCGTGGCGCGCACTGCTCGTTCAAATGGAGTGAAAGTCGTACCCGTTCGTCGCAATTGACGAACCTTTCTCGAACTTGCTCTCTTACCCGTTTAAATCATCTCCATAATATTCCATTACCACTGTAGATATTTCTCCGGCGTACGTTCTTAAGAGCATACTTCAAACTTAAGCACCTTCGGTGACCGAATTCTACCGAAATGTCCCTGTAATTACAATAGGAATTTATATTATTCAGAAATACCGACTATGAGCGTTAAGGTTGTTATTATTATTATTATTACCTGTTAACCAATATACATACGTGTACATATTCTTTGGTATATATAAACTATAGAGTAGCGTATAAATTGCTCAGCACCCATGCCGGTCAACCGCGTAAATTCGAAATTTGTTACAAACAAATTATTCGTAAAATAGTTGATCGGTAGATGGAAACGCGAATACGTTTACGCGAATACGAATTAAACGATGTACTTCTTCGGAAAAAGGAAACAGCGTCTCGATACAAGCAAACAGATATATTTAAGGTAGATGATAAACAAGGTGAATACGTTTAATTTAAAGTACGTTCCATTTTTAGCATATTTTAGTCTAGCATGTTAAAAGGATAATAACGATACGCGATGATCGAACAAAAGAACGACGCTGTAAATACAATAATTCTTAAAAGGTTTCCTATGCCAAATATTAGTTTCAAATATTTTCACGACGCAGCGTAGTTTTATTGCAAATCCAACCGCTCGCTCACGATCGGTTACCTGTTTGTCATTCCACTCTGCCAAACTGGTCGCGCTGCGTGCTCCAAAATTCTTTACTTCAGACTTTGTCTGGTACCAAAAGTATCGTAAGAAAGAAAAAAAAAGAAAAAAAAAAAAGAAAAAGAAAAAGGAAAAAGAAAAAGGAAAGCACGTAGATACACGACCTTAGTGTGTCAGTGTGCCTATATGCTAATCGCTGAAAGAACGGTTTTAACCTGGACGTATCAGCGCCAGCGGCGCCGTATTCCTCGAAGAATGCCCGAAGAAGCTGCGCTTTTAACACGTTTAGCGTGCCAATAAACGGACGATTCGTTCGCAAACCGACGTACAAATTACGAGGAAAATGTTGCAAATGTACGCATAAATTATCGAAACACAAAGCTGGGATGTATGGCTCAGCGAACTCGAGTTGTGACTATTTTAAGGGAGGAAGAATCTTCCGCGTATTTATCATCGTTCTACTTCATACACGTCCTCGAAAAATGTATACGTCGTGGCTCGAAAATAGCCAGCCACTTGCTTACCATTGCCAGTCCAATTAATTTACAGGATCGTAAATAAAAATTGCATCGATAAATAATAATAACCACATTCTGGTTATTATTTTATTACTTCGGTGTAACAAAATTGACTTTAAATAAGCCGTGTCGAAATTAAAGGTGACGAACAGAACATTCCGAAAAAGTTCTTTCTCTGTCTGCACGTTACATTTACATGGTCTCTAAAATGCAGAACGGATAAGAGAGGTTTCGCTGAATTTATATTATAATATTTGAATCCAGTAGATACATCGATGAATCGCGTTTCAAATTTTAATATTCTGTCAGTGAATCTTTTATTATTTGTTATTGATTCTATAAGAAAACGCCTTAAGATAAGTATCGCCTCCGGCCTCTAATTTCTCATTGATTTAAATTGATTTAAACGTTTCACCAACATTCATACACCGTTGTTTTAAATTAGTCGAAGCATCCTGTCACTTACGAATCAACGGTATGTCCATCAAGATAAGGAAATCAAATTGCGACTGATTGCAAGTGGTAATAAAATTGTCACGATAAAGTTCTGCCATGTAAATCAACGGTCACGGCTAGGAGCGTGAAAAATGGAAATTCGTTCGACGACTAGTGGACAAACGATGAACGCTAATTTGTAATTTCTTGTCGGAATTGGATAGTACAAGTCTGAAACTTTCCCTCTGATCGAACGTATGACGACGACAAAAATTAAAGTTTCTTACTCCGAACGAAGAAAGGATTCGCGCATTTGGAAATAAATTTACAATTAGCATGAGCCGACGACAGTATCGGCACGGATTGTCGAAGGCCTTTACTCGGTTATTTAAAAGAATCGCTGGTATTAACTTGCAATTAATTCGAATAAACAAATATTTCGTCAGAAATTTTATTTCTTTCCAAAGTTTTATACCTGTTTATTCGTTAGTCATATACTTACTAAATTGCTGTATGAAATAAAAGCAAACGAAAAATCGATTAGTTTACTTATCGGCTAAGACGAAGAAGTGCTATGTTTACGCTATTGATTAACCGCGATCGCCATTTAATAATATATTTTCGCTTTGTGTTACTATTGTTTTATGACAATTATGCGTAACTTGGAAAGTGTAATTTGCTAAAAATTATAGGAACATTCCAAGGCGAAACAATTCGTAATTATGTGACAAGAACACTAAAATGAAATGAACATTAAAATTAATTATGTTATAAAAATATTTATTTCCCGTCTTACCTGTTCCATTTGTTAATATCTCTTTATTGAAACGAAACATTCGCGATCTGCACGCTTGTAACAAACAATGTAATAAATTGCCAAATTAAACAAATATATTTCGAATGGCGTGTCTTAACTTTGTTTACCGATATTCATTTTCGACTGAAAGAACTTTCGAAAGGGGCCCCTCGATTTTCGTTATATTAGTATCGGCGTTTAACGGTATCCGGGCATCGCGAACGGTAGAAAGTAGTTTGACGTTTTCTGCGTTCGTAATTATTTTCTACACACACACACACACACACACACACACACACAACGTCGTGCAATTTGAGAACGATCGAGAAAGTAACAGAACAAATTCGTCGTCTGACATGCCAAATATCACGAGCTTTATGTCGAAGCAACCAACATAAATAAATGATAACAAATCTCGTATTTAACGTTAAAACTATCAAAGATCGTAGATTTATAGAAAATATTTAAAACAATGTATTTCGCATTCACATTAAGCTATATGGAGAAGAAACACGGTCGACGTTATCGTAGAGTCGCGAAAGTGTATTTAAAGAATACAAATTGACCATTATCTCTACTCTTCGTACTTGTTGCAAAGGATCAAGCAGTCGTTTCAACCGAAGCGGGTTTCAAACATACCATGGAAAGATATAAAATGAAGCGTTTAACGCGATATTTAACAGTTCGTCGCGCGTGAATCGCAGGCCGATAAAGTATCGCACGCGATGGATCAGAGAACCCGTTTCGTTTGTTCTACAAACGAGAGGCCACGAAATCTGCCACCTTTGTGTAACGATATTCGTAATTCACGCGTAACACACACAAACGCGCGTCATCGTATAGGAAACAGAGAAAGAAGCTGGAACAATTAGCCGTTTGCTAAACAAAATCACACGCGTGATCTCAAATGCCTCGATAGCTAATAAATTTTTATCACGCTTGCTGAAACGCTTTCTTCCATTGTCTGATATTTCGATTGTTTTCAATCTCGATATAGAACTTACTTGCTACTTATTGGTAGCGATGGCAGCAACTTCAACATGGAACTATAAGTCCCAATCAAATCCAACATTCGAGCTTCGCTTCGTACAGTTCCAATACTCGGAAGGAAATTGCCGGTTTTACGCAAATTTATATTTTTATGGACGCAATTAAAGAAACAGAAATTAAACAGATGTTCGTATCGTCTATTAAAAGTTAGAACGGACAATTAATACTTTTATATAAAAAATACCAATTTCCTTTTTACGTAATTTGACATGTATCGATCATACGTATCGATCGTCGTAACATTATGCTATTAGTTTGTCGCGAAACTTCCTACATTTACCAGTTATGTATCTTTCAAAGATTCGTATCTTTCGATTTAACCAGTTTCGCTCTTTCCAACCATGTTGTATTAAAATTCATAGTGCGTCATCCTGCGATTTCCAGCTACTTGCGGGTGTTTCGTTAAACGTTTATCGCAGGAAAATTATACAGAATTATACGCGATAGCTGGAATTCCTATATTTATTTTAACCCGTTTTCTCTTCCAACTATCTATGAACGATACCTAAGAGAAGCGATTTTTGATTAATCTCTGTTAAGATGGTCGTAAAGTTCCATCGTTTCTACTGTTAAAGCATTGCTTTTTTTCTAAAAAAAAAAAGTAAATTATAAATAAAAAAATTAATCTATTATCTATCTATCTATCTACCTATCTATCTATCTACACACACACACATCCGTCTTCCTTAATTTTCCTTTATGTAAATTATAATATTCCTCGAAATACAGGTATATCACGTACTAGCGAAAAGTAAAGAAACTTATTGGTGAACCCAGCTAGAAATGACGGGCGAATACGTTTTGCAGCCGCTATACTTGCGACGTACAATACTTTAAGCCCATCGCTACTTATTAGTAGAATATTTCATAAATTCTCGCCTATTGTAACTTGCTCGCCAATTACCACGTAAAATTGAAAGTCGTTACACTTTCGACCATGAAACTATATTCTCCATCACCGTTGTAGTAACAGCGTGTATCATCGGAAGGAAGATAAGGATCGAAGCGTTTCACTTTACGTCTCGTCATAATGCTACACATTATGACTGTAACTCGTAAAAGCACCAAGGATCGACCTTTCCCAATACGAGCGTCGCGAACATCGAAGAATAGGAAATCAAAGAAAAGGAGGCGAATGATAGATCGAAAGATTTCTCCGGGCGAGAGCAGGATCGTTTATCACCGTCATTGCGCGACGAAGAAAAAAAAATAGCTCCGCCGTTTAGCTGATCACCGGTCTGTCGAAGAAGAAGAGGAAGAAGAAGAAGAAGAAGAAGAAGAAGAAGAAAAAGAAGAAGAAGAGGAAGAAGAGGAAGAAGAAGAAGAATGCACTTTCTACGGGAATAAGAATGCTTTCTTTCACAATTGCGTCGAACGCGCTCAAGTTCGCTCGATAAAATTGCCACGCAGCTGGCGAAATAGATCATACAGCGCATACTTGTAACTCGATTATTCCAACATAAATTTATCAAACAAGTCACGAGTTACGTGAAACACGGAGTATCAAGTTGCAAAATGCAAATATTTATGAATTTCGATTGAAAAGTTAAAGTTCGAACACCAAGTGGACTAAGTGGAGAATGTAAAAATCGTATCGTTCGATTGTACGCAGATATAGAACTCGTACTTGATTCCACGAAAATACAACTCGTAACTTGCAAAGATGATTTAACTCGCGCGATAATTCGTTCTCTAACGTGTCTGTCAGTGATAAAACTAATCAAAAGACAAGCCGTGCGAATTTAATAAATATTCACTGTAAAAGATAGCATTCTTATGTATAAAATCGCTCGTATTCTCCACGTTTATAGCGACCGACGCGTCAGACATCAGGCGAAAACGGTCTCGTTAAGTCACCGAACCACTCACTTTCACCACCTACGCGTGAATTTTCTGTTCCAACCAGCCTCCCACCTGGCGAGTTAACGAATCCCGTGACAATGAGTCACTGGCGGACCTCCGGCTACTTGCTTTCTCGCGCTGGTGCAATTTTGAAATTGTTCTCGACGATACAGCGGCAACCGGGATTCGCTTACTCTCGTTTTTCACTTTTGTTGGCCACACTGTCTTGCATACCAATGCCGTTAGTTCCGCTACCTAATACGGAGGGAGATTAATATCGATTCAATGGGACAAGTTACTCTCACTCTCCCTATGCCATTTCTCCTTTGCATCATCGTCGTCTATTTCAGTCTTCTTGTCCTTCTTTTACGCCTCTTTGTTCTTCGAACGTCAACGTTCCAGCCTGTTTTCAATCTCGCTGATATTCCTCTAACTATACCAATATGCTTACCCGTTTACGTAGAACAGCCAACTACCCATATGATTAACCCAATGATTTATCTTACGTCGACGTTAATACGACGAATAATATATTTGAAAAATGATCTGCTCCTATGATTTTGCAATATAGACAATATAGACGTCTTTCTGTTGGATAATGTTCGAAGCGAGAACAACTTTGAGCGCAGGCGCGCTACCATTATAAAAATTCATTGTCTCGATCAAATCGAAGCCACTTGGCTGAAATAAAATAACGGGCAATCCCTTATGTCAAAACTCAAAGGAAAAAGTATCGAATAACGATTTATCTGAATCTCACGCGGAATAAAGTTACTTTCTCCGTGGTATTTGCAAAGTGACGAAATAATAAATCAGACGTGATAACTCGTTGTTTCAAGCTGTAATTTTTTATCACGTTACAAATAAAATGCGTTCGAGGCTGTCTTGTAGAATGCAAGCAGATAGAAATTTGTCACTACGATGACATAATTCCGAATTTAACTAAAATGGAAGAAATAGAAATGCACGAATGAAAATGAATTTTCAGCCGTATCGATGTTACGTATTTCATGTATAATAGCTTTTAATATATGTTTGTATATAAATTAGTCGCAGATGACGTATTCCATTAAAGTATTTGCATACTGTAACTACGATATCTGTGGAACGTCGGCACAGACCAACGTGTAACTTTTATCGAAAACCGATATTGTTGTCATGCGACGATAAATATTCTTTCAGCAATTCGTTCCGATTAAAATCTCTCTTTATCTCTTTGGCCCGCCGCGATACTCGCGTCTCTGCGAGAAAACTTTATTCTTACGAAATCTTTGAGCAGAAACCGAAACATTCAACGTGTTTATACAACCTTATATTTCACTTTCTATATTTTAAAGGAACGTACGTACGGTTTTATTGGAACTTGAAAATGCCAGATTATAATTATTAAGAATGAAAAATTATTTACTTTTAGAAAAACTTTTCAGGTCGCCAAATAAATCTGTAGGTATCTAGAAATGCGTTCGAATAAAAGTATATATGAATATACTAGCGGAGACTTTGTGCGCCTCGACTTGCTCGTTCTCTCGAACGTGGCCGTTCCTTAATCTCTCGTCGCAAGGCTACGCCCCTGAACTCACTTTCACCGGCTGCATCCTATGCATCCGGAATCGACGAGATTCTCAGCGCAAATAGAATAAGGACGTGATACGAGACGGAGCTCGATAACTCGCTTTTCATACCAAACTCGACTTTCACGGTAAACTCCAAGGACGCTTCATTTCCACGAAACACCTTGGAAAACGCGGAAAGATAAACAAAAATGTCGCACCTTAGATACGCGAACGTACGAACCCGGACTCGACCTGAATATCAATAAGAAATCTTTCCTATTTAAAAAATTCCTTTATGACAGCTAGAAATGCTTGTAACGTCAAACTGTAAATAAGGATATCGTGGATAAATGGTATAGTTTTAATTTCGACTCATATGGTTTCGTATCAAATGATTTAAGCGTGTAAAAGTTTATAGATGGTATAATAAACTAAATGGCATAGTTGACAGCAAATTTTAGGAAATACTCGTCACGTTACCGTTACTTGTCATTATCGTCCCGTATAGAAAATTTTTCCTTTAAAAAGCGTTAACTTCGACTTAGCAAATGACTTTCGTATAGGCCGACTGCACGAGGAGGCATCGGATATATTGCTCTTCCATCAGTTTCAGCTGTCAGTCTCCCATTGATTCCATGCATCTTGGTAATGTTCGTGCGTTTCTGGTAGAAATGGAACAAAGTGTCCGCACATTTACCAACAGCAGCGTACTGCTGTTACTACTATCGTGTCATAATATTTTCACTTTTATCTCGCAACGAGACTAATTCTAAAACTGCATGTACCTATAAGCACTACGATCAACCTTAATAATGAAACGTACACGTAACAGGACTATTAAGAGTACGCGTTGTCCGGCTTCTTTCTCCACGTCCGCTTTTAAATAACGGATATAAAAATGCCACGGTCGCCGAGTTTTACGTTAACGTTTAATTATTTATTCGCTCGAAGCTCCTAAGGAGGTAGACCGGACACTGTTGGCTAATTATTATTCACGCCCGTTTGAAACGTTTCTCCGGTGGTTCAAGACTCTAGACTTTCTTAACCGTTTTACGCGTTTTCTACGCTTCTTCGATCCCTTTGTCGCTATTCCGTTTCGCATTATCGACACTATCCATTTACGATATTCGATATAAAGCATAGCGAAACTGACGACGACGGTGAATTTGCCAATCTCTTGTCGACTTCCTAAATATCGTAAATTATCCGAAATAGCGGATTTTAAGCTACAACTTTCAACTCGCTTTCCTTCGCCAGTGAAAAGAAACGGATAAGAGCGGAGAGTGCGACAAAGAGGAAAGTAAAGTCACCCTTCTTCGGAAGAAAACATCCGTTATCGGGGAAAAGAACATTGTCGAATGTTCGATGAAATAAAGAAGAATTGAAATCGGAGAGATTAAAATAAGATCGGAGAAGAGTTTTATCTAGCAAGTTAGTTTATACGATACACGTATATACGATCGGAAGCTATTAGTAGGAGATGAGCTTTGGTATCGCTTACTACTAGTCTTGAAAACAATATTACGTGCATCCGCTGCAAGTATCATTGCAATTAACATTCTTCCACCGGTGCTATTGTTGGACGCATGTTTAAAATACGCGGTCAATCGACGCGTTCGAGGTATGCGATGGATGGTCTATTGTTTCAAGCGGTTCGTGCGTTCCGTTTCTGCGAAACCTCGTTCTTCTTTTCCGTGACGCCGTGCCGGTAACGCGTGTCGACCGCGACGAGTGAATGTTAAGCGAAGATATTCTATTTCACCGTAAAGCGTTATTCTCCGTTATAATATTTAAGCCCTAATAACTTTCTCGTCGGCCGACTCTCCTAAATATCGATGCAACCCTATTATTTTTACCAAAAATTTTTATCATTTTACGGTACGTTCAACGGTCACAGAAATAGAAAACAGAAAAGGTTCCCGCACTCGTCGTCTAAGAGAATCCTCGAAAGGTTGGAGTTACTTGTTAAACGATTAAAGAAAATAATAATGTTTAGAAAGTAGCGGAAAAGAAAGAGTCGAAAGGATTCGTTGCTTCGTTTCATCGATGTTTCGAAAGCCTATGAGGATTATCGTTTTTTATTATCTATTATTTATTCCGACAAGTAGTTTATTACTATTCGAAATTTAAAGTCAGAGGAAAAGACGAAACCGAGGTTGTCAGAATCGCACCGTACTTTACGTTTCGAGCTAAAATTTCGATCGAACGAAAAGAAAAATCCAAATTTCCTGTCTTTGGACGGAAGAACAGTTATGCATGGAACAGTTAGTAGGGGTGTTCTCTTTCGCACGATGCAACTTCATCGAACGATGATCGTTAAGATGGTATCGGTTATTAAACTATTTGATATCGGGGCAATTTGTCGCTTGCTGTATCGTAAGACAGTGTCGATTTCGCTAGTAGCCGACTAAGCTATAGCGATGGGATCAAGTTCGACGCAAACGCGTATCCGTAAATCCGAATCAAATCCAATAGCAAAATTCAATTCATTTAATAGAGTTGTTCGGTGTTCTTTGTAGAGATCTATCCACACGCAGGTACGTATCTTGATCGTCTTCGACATCAGAATGAATCGATACTCTTTCAGGTACTAATCGTTCCTATTTACATACCATACCACAGCTTTGCAAGATTGACGTAATCAATTCATTAGTATGAAATTATTAGCTTCCTTTCTCTCGAGATACTTATCGCGGGTTCGAACGTAGTCGGTCAATGTTCGAACCGAACCTACTTGCGGTGTACTTGAGCACATCGCTACCAAGCGGTCGCACATTGACCAACAATAGAGGCGCGCTTTTCTCCGTGTGGAATTCGAGTTACGTCGCGGCCGCATCAAGGAGAATAGTATCGACTTCTCGGCTGCTTTCGCGAGGCCGCATCCGGAATCGATCGACGTGCTGCAAGATACGTAAACAGGATACGATCGGTGAATCACGCGGCGTAAACTCGCCGGTCGTTAGACCCGTTCGTAGACTACGCGACGCGCGACGATTCGATCGTCCGCCAACAGATGTAACGTTATTTATGCGCGAAAGTTTACGCACGATCAGAGACGGACGCGGCAGCGATTACGCCGAGACCGCTGTCAATGGCCGCTTCGCGAATATCTTTCGATCTTTTTACGAATTTTACGAACATTTTCGAACGTACATTTTCAAATTTCATCGGCGTTATAGCGAAACGCGACTGTTACGTTTATATCGGTAAAATTTTAATCGAATCTAAAAATATGCAACGTAATAATTTCTATAGGTATGGGTGTTTTCGTTGCTTTCAAATTAGGTCGATATAATCGATCGGTTTTATCTCGTTACGGTGGTAATTACATTTCAGAAAGTTTCGTATATAATACCTATAACGCGTATTAATAGTACTCAAATACTATAATAATAGTATTCAAATAAAACGCCGTATACGTGCAACAAAAATTAATGAAAACTATAAGAAACTGGTAGTTGCGTTATAGCGATTACGCGTTCCACTTCACGGTATATAAAGTAGTCCTTTCAGCGACTACTGCCAAACAATAATAAGCAAATTCCTGAAATTCCTTTTTATAATCACGATAGTCGCGTAATTTCAGTGGAATTCGTACAGTGGACAAGTAGAAATATTAACCGTTAATAGTACGAGGGACGAGACCTAACTATTACATATATTGCGATTATAATTTTCTATATCGATGGAAATTTTGCAAACGCGTGTTTAACCAATTTTCGTTGACGAATTACGCTTACGGTGTTCCGTGTTACGGTGGCGAACGGATGGTACGGTAGCGGACGTTCCTGCGTCAATATCGAATTTTCATGAGATTTCTGCTCGGCCGGTTCTCCACGCAACACCATCCGCGAAGACGTTACCAAGCTGCTGTTTTTTCCCGCCGCTAAATTCTTAAGAATGCCGTGAATCCATTCACCGGTGGCTAATTGCAGGAACATTGCGATGAATCGGTAACCCGGTGATGGTAGTGACTTGCTAAAATTTAATCTACTGCGGCCGGCGAGGAGGACGCTCTGATTCCTCGAGTAATCAGAACATGGCAATCGGCGGGCTCTCGCGCCGAACAAGATACGAAAATGAATTTCGATGCATAGCTGAGAACGAAAGACCGTAAGAAGGAGGAATCGAAGAATCGTGCTGAAGAAGAGCATGGTCGCGTTTCAAGGACCATACGAAATTAATTTGGACACGATACCGTGGCAAAACGTCTAACGAACGGAGAAAGTCGAGCGCAAACGTAAAAGGAGCAACAAACGAAAGTAGCAGAGTTGGTGAAAAAATTGCAGTCTCTGCTCCTGTATCCTGCGTAGCATAAATTTATCCTATTTAATCCTAATTAACTTTCGATTATCCTATTTTTTTTTATACTTTCCTATATCCTGTGGTTTTTACACTTTCTTTAGGACGTTTGCGCGGGATCTGCAGCTTTTTCGTTTCCTAGAAAATACAGACAGATGGAAAGATAGTAAAACTTGAAACAGCAGTACGAGTTTTAGCTATCGAAGGAGCATCTTAGAATTTTTCAAAACGTAAATAACGCGTGCCGTGCACGGTTCGTATACACGGTTTATGGATCGTGGCCCATACTCGGATGCGATGGATACTCGGCCAATGGAACGTCCCAAATAATACTTTTAGTTGCACATCCTACACGTACGAGCATTCAGAAAATCTCTCGTAGCCGTGACGTTTTAAACCAGTGGTAGGAAAAATACGTTCACGATTCCGATAAACACGAGAGGATACGCGCAACTTTTCGAGAAATCTGCTTACCAAATTTCATTTACCATTTCGATTTTACTTATTTTTAGACGTAATATACCAACGTCGACGACGAATCATGCAAAGGAGCGCGTAATAGATGCGGTGGAAAATTAATGCAATTAGCCAAAGCTTTCATTCAAACTACAACAGTTTCGAAACAATCGACGGCTGTGGAAAATTGCCGATTGCGATTACTAAAAATTGCAAAAATGTCAACGAAAGATTCATTTATCGGAAGGAAAAACGACTAATCTTATAGAAACGAACAAGACGAGAACGGACCGTAAACAATCAGCGTAATAAATTTTGCTTTTCTCTCGAAACTCGAAATTCGGCAGTACTTTTCGGTAGATCCAGCGTACATATACAAAATGTTATTCTAAACGTCGTTTTTAAATATTATCGATTATTATAATAATAACGCAAGATGGGAAAGATAAAAAGATTGTTAAAAGCGTTAGAGACGCTTCGAGACGCGCGAACACGTATAGCGAACATCGGACATAATGTTATACGTTACGCACGATAATGCAACGAATTATGATGTCACGCCTATCCTACGTCGATCGTGGTAACGGCAGTAGATGGAAGGAATAACGATTAAAGTTTCCTGAAAATCAAATTTCCCCTTGACACGTTTATCTCGCGACTGGTGCAAAACGCACTGGTGCTTGGTGCGCTCGCAGAAGAAAAATATCGTCGAAAAATGTACGTTCGATGCGCCATGTAATTTCGCAGTGTCTCGTAAATAACGCAAACAACGCGATTACTAAATCTGACGGAGGGAAACGCACGGTGTACGAGTCCGCTGTAATTAAGGATTATTAGTGGCCATTACTTACGCGCAAGCCAGCGAAGCAATCATCCAGATTACCACGAATAAGGATGATGAACGCGGCATGAAATAATTACGCGCAACAACATCTCGCTTGACACAGCGAGGACGCGTCCGGTCGAGGAGGATGAGTTGTTGCGCGTTTAGGAAAACGAGCGCGCCGTCGTGCCGATGCTGAAAAGAGGAAGAACCGGAAGCTGAAGAGAAGAAGCAGACGAAGAAGAAGCAAGAGGGGATAGAGAAGGAGAGAAGAGAAGAGAGACGACGCAGCCAAGACGGAATCGAAAGAGCCTCAGCCGTGGCAGCCGTGAACGCACCAACGACGCGACGCCACGAGGAGAAAGTTTCGAAGGCAGGAAGCGAAGTAGGCCACGACTTTGACCGCTCGCAAGGTCCATACTCCCGAGGCACGCTGGTTCGCCGTACTTCCACCGTGTACCAGCTTCGACCGTGTTGACGCGATCAAGTTCAAAACGTAATTTACAAATCCGAGTGCAAGTTTCGCTTCGCACCGTCCGAATGCTACCCGTAACGACGTGTAACGGTTCGTTCGCTGTACTCGCCAAGTATTCCATCCCCGCCGACTGTTTTCCATCCTCGGAACGACCACCTGCACGCTTCGAAACTCCCCTTACGACTAACGTACTCTGACGTTAGAACGAATCGATACTCCGTACCAATCGATTACGAGAATACCAATCGAGTTAAGATCGAGAATCAGAAAAACGCTATACACGCGTCCTGTTTGCGCGTTTGCAAGACCGACGTATCGATAATAAGCAAGAAAAGTGATTTTAACTGTCTATGGTAAGACGGCGTTGGATCGATCTACTTGGGAGTAGTTTTTTCTTTTTCTTTCTTTTTTCTTTTTTACTTTTTTTAAAGTTCAATTTCTCCCTTCCGTGTTCGAATCTACTCGAAAGTACCGCCTCCTTTCTTCGGAATACTTATAGAAGGCTCGAATAGTCGGCCAATGTTGGAACCTGCTTGTAACGTGTTTCAGCCGATCGCTACCTCGCACAGGCCGATTCGACTCTGTCGATGCTCTGTCCGGCTATGAACGACGTAGCCCGTCTGCCGCGGGAGGTCGGAAATAAAACGACGGCTGTCGTTGGTGATCCGCTTACGAACAGAGTCATCGTTCCTCGGCAGCCTGATACGAAAAATCTAGGTAACAACGTGATCGTGCATAACGCGTCTCTGCGAGATGATCGATCCAAGTTTTACACGGAACGGAGCTACTCTACGAGCAAACGTCGCGATCACGCTCGTTGGAACTGGACCACGGCGAGGAAAAGGAGAAACGTGATCGCGTTGAAATATTTGAAAGCTTCGTTCTCTCTTCGACGGTCTATGTCTGTCCGACGTCGCGTATCAACGTCAGTTATCGAAATGTGATCGATTTCACCGCTGCTGCACGCGGACATATACGGTTTTTAGTTTGTTCGCGTTTTCAACAACTCGCAAACGGAATCAGATACAAACGAATATACCGTGGCTACGACTGAATATTGCCACGCCATTGTACCATATTATAACATTTACGTGGTACCGGTTAATTAGAACAAAGTACACGAATTTTTTCGCATATTTTCGTGTAATTAGAAAAATTCGACGGTAGGAAAATTAAATTTTCTTCGTCGTCGGAAAACTATGCGACCTATTGACGATCCAGCAAGTGTTTCCATGCCTCCCTTTCCTCGATTATACCGGGGTCACCGCAGTCACCGCGGTTGAGCATTTCAAATTCACACCTCTTTTACCTCGTCTTCACGATGATCGTCCGCAGGCTCTCTCGTTCCATTAGCGCGGCAAGATTATCCATGATTTACTCAAAGACTTGCAGTTACGTGAAAAGAAAACGCGTCGATGTTGCTACGAGGATTCCTATCTTCCTACAGGTAAATCAAATTGGCTAATGCGTCAAAAATCAGTGTGACCGGTTAATCGGAAGAAACAGGATATCGTCGATGAAGATCAAATTATTCCGAATGTTTTATCGTTTCGTTACGTTAACCATACTTGTCGCCGTTCTTACTATTAATCTTTAATTCCGTGTTTAAAACCGGGGCAAGAGATTAAATAGTTATTAAAACGATTACATTATTAGTACCATCTGGTATTTAAAGTCATATTCGTCTTTTCTATTACGAAATATGTAATTACTCGTGTTAGGATCAAGTATAAAATAATTATATCCGACGAACATTGAACTTTCCACTGGACAAAGCTATACTAGACCACGCTAGTTTGCCTAACGTCGTACAAGTAGTAACATTCGACTCTTTATAGTTCTCATATACCTATTGATATATTATATTATCATATTATTATCCGTTACTATATTATTCGTAAAAATTCGTAAAAATTCGTAAAAATTCGCAAAAATTCGCAAACATACAAAGATAGATTTCGCCGATCGCTATCTGAAACGATTGTTTCGAATACTTGTAATCAGTAATACTTATGCGTGTCTTCGATTAAACACAATGGAAACATAGTGATCGTGTGGTAGAGAGGAAAGAAAATCGTAACGAGCATACATCTGTCGAGCGTAATTTCTTTTGCGTGACAGAAAGCGAAATGTGAAAGAAATGAAGGGCATGGGAACGACTGGAATTTGCAATAACGCGTGATACACAATGGCTTCAGAAAGTATTTCTGCTTTATGCTATATTTATTATCGCGTTTATGTAGCAATTAATTAGATCCGAGTATATTAAATTTCGCGATATTTAACGATACCGTACGATTTCCGTTATACGAAAAGCGTTGGAAAAAGAGATAGGAGAATTTTTGCGCGATACAACGTAAAGTGTTTCGTTCCGAGTTTTGATACTTGAAACAAAGTGAAACAAAATCGATATTGCTTCGTATATAATTTTATAAATTGAATAGAAAATCAAGAAGCAGCCATTTTGTTCGATTCTACTTGTTTGCTATACGTTTCTTCGGTGCCACTAGTTCTACCGTGTTACGTTCCTGTTGCAATCTCTACCGAATCTCCGCCGAATCATTACGAATACACTTGGTTCTACCGAAGGAAAAGACGCAACGCGTACATTTATCCAGAGTATTCTCTAATGGGAAATACGGTGTTCGGCTAATAAAATGGTGGCGCGAAGCGACGTTCGGATAACGGCTGTTCCGATTCGTACGAAGCGTAGAACGTGACGAACAAGGAAGAACGCTTCGTTAGAAAAGACGGATATGCACAAACGGCGTTCGTAGCCACTGTGCACAAGGATGCGAGCTTCTCCCGTTTAGCACGAATAAAACGTACCGAGACGAAGCCCCTTCGAAAGATGGCGCGAAATACAATTTCCTGATAGTACGACCCAGCACCACGTGGTCCCGTCACTAGGTCAAGGTTGCTTTTCAACCTGGAAAACGCCGCCACTAAGCGGCTACTATTCCGCGCAACTTTACGCGTTCCTATCGACGTTTTATCATTCGCGGCAAATGTCGTCGCGTGCCAAGTTCTTCGTGACTTTTGAAACGACACCGTCTGTACGGCTGGTCCGAAAACAAATCCACACAGCCCGCTCGTCAGTGCCCGATTTTGTATCGTATGATAAACGCCAGCAAACAGAACCGAACTATATATATATAGATATATATATATATATATATAGATATATAGATATATAACGTGAAAAAAACGCAAACGCGAAACTTGGATACAACGGAGTAAAAGCTGCTTCTATATTTCATTGAGAACGCGAAGAATAAGGCAACGAGTCATTTAGAGCGATCGAGTAAAGATTTGATTCGTAATAACTATATATGATATCTTGTTCCGCGATAAAAGTATGTTATTGCTGTTATTCCGAACGAAAGCGTAAACACGAGTAAGTTTTTTTGAATGCGTTTATAATCAGTCGCTATATAAAGTCAAACGTATATGCGCAAAATGATAATGGAAAGAAAATTGCAAAACGGAACCACTGTAATTCTCGATTGTACGTTACTTCGCAAGTACCGAGACGTTGTCACGCTTATCAAGATAGCTGTTTCTAGGCTCAAATAACGTAGAACTAATTACATCACAGTTCATGCTACATTTAATTTTGCTATTACGAGCATCGTAACACTGATTCCGCAATCGCGTTTATACGTAAAGAAAAAAATGATACCTCTGGAAGATAAGATTCTTCCATAGCGTTTCACGCGTGACGTTATCCGTGCTGTGACGAACAAACACCGAGAAGATTCAATTTAATGGCAAAATCTCGCCGTACTATATGAATTCTACGTCATGCTCGGTCATACCTGTGATTATCGTTACGTGGTAATAAAAGTTTAATTGGCCCGGAATAGTCGTATACACAGTACGCTGCGACAACATACGCGTTAACGTTACGCGTATACGTGTCTCGATTCGTAAAAGGTGGAACGAATCTCTGTCAAATCCAAGCGGAACTAAGAGGCCACCTCGACGCGATAAATTTTCCGAAGAAAAAGAAAAACAGCAAGCCTTTTACGTCCGCACAGATACATCGAGAGACGATGGAGGTTGTTCGTTACCGCAGCTTGGGTAAAAAGTCACTGCCGAATTTCCAGCGAGCATTCGAATGGGACGACTTTTTGTTCGCTAGAAAGTTTTCGAGCCGCTGTCAACTTGGACGGAAACAGAGTACGGCGTACATGTCCAGAGGCCGTACGGCGCAAAAACGAGTGGACGTTGCGTTGGTGCAGCGGCAAAAACCACCGATATAGAGCGGATTAAAGAAGCACGAAGATCGAGGAAGAAAACATGCTCGCTTTCGAGTCGGTCACGCATCATCGGCAGGCTCGGTCGCGAAATTGATCTGCCATACTTTCGCCGCGGATGCTTGCCAGAAATCGTCGGCCTTCGCCGACTCGTTCGGTTCGGAGATTCCTCGTTAACTGTTAATCGGACTCTTACACGGATCTGGCGCGGCGAACGGAAGAAGACGGATGCCGCGACAGAAGCGGCGAAACACCGCTCTCGTCGCCTGCCTGTCCCTGTCGGCCTACGCACGTACAACGCCCGTGAAAACCGTTTCTACACGTTCATACAGCAATTATATAGCAGCGTATAGACGCCACTCTAAGTTCTAACACCTATGGCGAATTTTGTGTATCTGGCTTGCCAAACGCAGATTTGGCTAACGATCTTTCGATTACAAGAGCCGATCGCTACGTCGATTTTTTTCTTCTTTTTTTTCCTTTCCATTTTTTTTTCTTTTCTTTTTTCCTTTTTCTTTTTTTCTTTTTCTTTTTTCTTTGTGTCGTTCGACCAACCGTAAGACGAAATTAAATGCCACTTGAAGCGGACAGCGGCGAGAAACGTGGATCACATCGACAAATGAATACAACGCACGATCACAGAATCGCAGAAAAGCTATTAGGAGAACGAAATTGAGATTATAGATACGTGGAGATATTATATAGGCAACGTTTTTCTTGAAACATGCTAGAGAAATTCGAGGTAAAAGTAGGAGCAAACCTCGGTTATTCGTAAGGAAAGTGGCGCTTAATCGTCTAACTGTAAACTCCACTGTCCGATCGATACTTTGATTCGATAAATACTTTACGAATAGACGTCGCTGGCTAACGTCTCGTAGCCGACGCGTCACGCGTCACGCGTTACACGTTTGCTTCTAAAAATACAAATCATGTTTCACGGAATGATATTCCAACGTGCTTTCCACTTGAACCGCATACGTTGACGAAACAGAACAGATACGACTCTTCTAACCGGCGTTTACCGATCTGTACCTACTAACGTTTGTCAGCTCGCATATATTTCATTGTTTCGTCTTTTTGTCGGCCGGTTCGTCATCTAGAAAATTCGATATATCGTAAGAGCGAGGAAACTAAAGTATTTTTAATAGGTATCGCGATAAATTGTAGCTTAATTAACAATCGATACGTGGTACGCGTAATTGTCGACGAATACGTGGAAAACCGACGGACGACACTCGATGGGAACGTTGCGAATCGAGAAGGACGGACGCGTGTAAACGAAATCAGTGGGAGCAAAAGGGCCGAAAATGTTTATTCGATTATGCGTCCACGCGCCGCGTCCTCCTTTCCTCGAGGAGGTATAGTTGGCAACGCTAGTTAACGCACACGCACCTGCACCGGCGATCGGCTATAGCGAGTGATAATCGTAGAGTAGGTCAGCGGAACAGCGCCTCTAGCAATCTGCGTTCTTCGGCTTACCGAGTCCTATACGTGCGAGGCTGTTCGAGCCACATATACAGAGCGTACTCGTGTACGTGCATGAACACGGATAAAAGTACGCCGACCGTGTATGACAAGAAACGAGTCAGCCAGTCGGAGACGATATCGTCTGGACCAAACACCCGTCAACTTCCACTCGATTTTTATTTTATTCGATCGCACTTTGATTCGGTTGCTCGTCGTTTCGTTCCGCTAAGCAGATGCGTTTCTCGCCGAGCTTTTCGTTTCCGTCCAACCGGACAATTTCGTTGGTCGACGGAACTTCCTGTTAAGAGATTATTGCCAATAAATACGTATCTCGGTAAATACGACAAGTCCTGTTCCTGTATAAGTTAACTCGTCCAATTACTCTGGGTAAAATGACAAAATGACAAACTACAGAGATTTTTTTTTTTTTTTTTTTTTTTTTTTTTTTTTTTTTTTTTTTTTTTTTTTTTTTTTTTTTTTTTTTTTTTTTTTTTTTTTTTTTTTTTTTTTTTTTTTTTTTCTCGCAAATAACAGTAACGAAAGATAGAATGGAAGAAAGATAAACAAAGAGGATTTTTCGGACGAGTCAATTTGAAAGGTCGGCAGGTTACGGCCAACGATTCCAGGTATACATCGAAATGGAATGTTTTCATCGAACCTTGGAAAAAGTTCAGGCTTTCACTGTCCGAATTGTCACACTTTACGCTGTTATGCTGGAATTCCTTCCCGAAAGCCTCGAACAGTGTCGTGTACGATTACCTCGTGTGTGACTTGGAAGCAATTTTATGAAACTTTACGATATACACACGGCATGTGAGCAAACAGTTTGCGTCAACGCGATAATAATAAGATAATAATAAATAACAAATATAATTACGACGTATAAGTTCGAAGAAATTTGAATTTCAATGTTTTACGATTTAATCGTACTTGTCTAGAGACGAACGATCGAGTATCCTTTGAAACGCGATACTCGAACTATTCGTTAAACGCACGAGTTCGTAGGTACTTGATTTCCGAAATGATTCGATGTCAAATAATTGGAAATGGAAAAACGATATTTCCGCCACATATTTCACTTCCAATTAATCACTTTCATCGTAAACGTAAACTTGTATTTTCTACTTTCTACGAAGGCCCGTGTGTTATTTAAATTCCGTTTTACGACACATCTAGCACGCCGTTATAACCCGACACACCATAAAACCCACAAATACAAGCTCACGAGTGTTCTCTGTCACGTTAAAGAAAGGTGGCAATCGTCCCATAGAGAGATGACCAATTTCACGCAGGGACGTGTTTTACCGCTTCGCGATTTAAACTATTAGTTATTCGCACGAAACGGTAGGTGCGATCCTCGGAACTATTAAACCGTGAAAATGGCCTAACCGAACAAAAGGGAACGAGGCAGACCAGACGAAGAAAAACGAAACTAAAGTATATATCATCGGCTGAAAAATCGAAGCGAATCCGGGAATCGATAGATTCGCGAAGAAGGTAAGAAGAATCGATGGCGAGCGATAATCGGCCGGATGGGTGGAGTCGAGTGAGAGGCGCGGAAAAGCATAGAAAGTCTGTATCGTGAAATTGCATTCCATAAAGAATGGAAAGTCGGTGCATAATCCTTTTCGTTGTACTTCCTTTGATTCTTTCTTTCCTCCTCTTTCTTTTCTCCTCTCTCGTTTCTCCGTTTCTCCTTCGGCAGATGGAACGCGCGAACGTGAAGCGAATTACCGTGAAATACCGGAACGATCCCTGATCGGGCTTTTTTCGCTAGAGGCGCTTCTCGGGGCTGCGTACCGCCGATCAGAAAGAATTACCAAGAGTACGACGACCGACGACCGACAACCGACAACCGACGACCGACAACCGACGACCGACAACCGACGACCGACAACCGACAACCGACAACCGACGACCGACAACCGACAACCGACAACCGACAACCGACAACCGACAACCGACAACCGACAACCGACGCGACGACTGGGCTAGATTAAGGCAACGAGGTCACGTGCCAGTGGTAGGCACTGGTATCGTTACGTATGAGCCATTCCACGGGAAATCGACACCATGGTAACTCGATTTTTCTCAATGCCATCGTCCATAACCGCTTGTTCGTAAAAGTTTTTACAAAGTAATTTTCGTAAAACTTGCCGAATCGAACGAGCTTCCAACGATACTATCTTTGGAAGATCGAGTTGCCAAAATTATTAACTCGTCGCTTGGATCGTCAACGTCCTACGAAAATAACTCGTTTCAAATCGGTTATACAAATTTGCAAATTTTCCTTCCGTCAAAACTAAATAATATCGTTTCATTTATATTAGTCAAAGGTAAAATAAAAGGTAAAATTCACTGAATTATCGGCCTAGTTAATCTTTCGAGTCCGTCTATCGAACATCGTCACCTTCTAAATCAATATCAAATAGCAAATACCATCGTATCGTGCCACGATGCTTCCTCTCCTTGCTTAAACGAAAAGGCTACAGCAAATTTATTGTCGGCTACTTTCTTACGAGTTACTCGGTTCGATAAATAAAAAATAAAATAAAAAGCGAAAGATTAGAAAGCTCGTGTTTCGTTGATTCGTTCGATGAAAATGTTTCACAGGCAAGCGAGTTTCATAGCACTATTACGTAGTTTGGAATTATCGACTTTATTATTAATTGTCGAAAGGGAATTTATGGGGTGCCGTTGAGCGTTCAGTTGGTAAACTTTGTCGATAAAGTCACCTTTAAAGTGAAATTTTAGCTAGCGAAAACAGAGGACCGTTGCTATTGATCAACAAGGCTAAACTGTCCTTTCTAACGCAGAGAAATGTTATACTGTTATCTAATAAAATAAGTACCGGTTAAACGTTCTAATATTATTCAAAGGTTTTATACGTACGTCGAAACATCTATGCATAATATTACACTTATCGTCGTTAAAAGAAAAACGATTTCATATTACAGTGGTATTAAGTTACATTCTTACGTTATATCATCACTATATATATCGTTGCTATCGATACAATATAATCATAGAGTCGTTTAGTTTTTAATTATTCGCTTACTATTCTTTCGATGCGTAACTATTTATTATATTATTATTGGATTATATATAATCTACAAAACGTTTTACCGTTTATTCGCTTCGACCGAACAGCCGACCACAAGCTTTCATTGCTAAGCACGTTACGTCGAATTTATTGTTTGCTATAGTTGGCAACTCGTAACATTGACTTTGCGATTTACACTTTCGTAATAAGTTAATCTAAAATTAACGTAAAATTCAGTCACGTAACGAGATAAGCGATCCGTTCAGACACGACAGTCACGACGTACGATCTATCCTCCTTCCGTTCGTTATGGGCAATTCGTTTTTCCTTTTGTAAATTTTCTTGACAACTAAAATAAAAAAGGACTGTTTGTTACTTTGCGTGTCAATGTTAGACGCGCGTAATCCTAAACGATCCTAAACGATCTAAACGATCTAAACGATCTAAGCGATCTAAAACGTTAATTTATTTCTATTAATAAAGTACCGAAATTATTAAGCGTATTATACTAAGTTCGCGTAACAACGTTTCTAGCGTTTCTATTATCGATAGTAGTTTTCAATTTTGCTACATACTTGGTACATAATTGGTACATGATTGGTACATATTTGGTACATAATTGGTACATGATTGGAACGAGTAAGTAAATACCCGAAACGCTACGTTCTTCGATAGATTTCCGATAAATATTAATCTATAGATGTCAATGAATTAAACTTAAACTATATAAGTAGTTTGTTTCTTGAAAATTCAGGTTTAAAGAATAAATCTTAGTTATATAATTTTATCTAGCTCGTGTACACAATGAATTTCGAGATACGACAGTCTCAAGCTAGTCTATGTAGGTACGTATTATCTTTAAAACAATGAAATATCGCGTGCTAACCAAACTCCTTCAAATTTTTTCTACGCAAAAGTATACGCATAGATAGTCGCGCATCCGTATAAATGCGTTTCGCCATTCAATTCAAATTTCGCCTACTTGGCAACAACAATGTTTCCAGTACGCGGAAAACTTCTATTACTAGACCGCGGATGTTTATGCAAATTCAAAGTTTTATGAATGCGGTCGAAAAAATGGAGCGAGAACAAGTAGTTGTTTGTTCGATCTAATCGAATATTATCTACTAGCATGGTATAAACATTCGGCTAGAGTGACGCATTCTTTCAGCTTTCAGCTTCTAGCGACACAAAATAGCTTCTCTACTTGGTAATAGCATCGTTTGTACTATATCGGGAAAGACGAGTCTTGTACGGTATACCAGATATCGTAAACGACACCGGTCATTGCCACTTTAAATCCTAAAAGTACGTTCTGCTCGATAAATACACGAAGAAGGAAGCCATACAAAAGCTTTTTATCTAGAAGAAGGAAGAAACGAACGAACGAACGAACGAACGAACGAACGAACGAACGAACGAGTAGGCGTTTTCTTTAACGATCGCAAATTGCCTGCGTAATTTCTAATTGTATAAAGGTGAAACGACACTTGCGTTAAAACATACCGTGGCAAGTAAGTCTCGCAATTGCCACTTTGCGCGCACGCTGCCTATAATTAATCGAGAAAATTGTGTCAGCGGTATAGCGGCGAGTACATAACATACGGAAGCAGAAACGTGAGAATGACCGTCCGAAGGACGCGGCACCTCGTTAATCGTAACATCGGCACAAAAGTAACGATTACAGAAGACTCGAATATCAGCGGATAGGATCGAGGCGACATATACAGTTACTTAGGAAAGTATTCGAGTACTTGGAGAAACGATACGCTATACGTTACGAATATACATACGTACGTATTTTTAGCACTATTAAACGCTCGACTACGTACGAAACTCGACTATCGTTTCGGCAAAGTTTGAAACAAGCCTGAAAATTTATGCGGTCGATAAATTAATTATCCGCTATGATATACTTAATATCAACAAACCTAAATATTCGATCGGACCATCTTTAACGCTCTTTACATACACCTTCTACTAGCTGCAATATGGTTTAATAGCTTCTACGCACAGTGGTCGTTTAGAAAAGAAAGTTTAAAATTGGTACACGATGAATTTTAGTAACTTTTATACCTACAATCTTTATTTACATATATATATTAAAACAGTCATCTATTCCGTGATCTCTCTTTAATCCCAGCATCAACTCTTTCTTATTAAATGTAAATCCATCTTCTAGAATTACGTGGCCCTTTTGTAAGAAATACATAGGATAAGAAATCGTACAAACTCTATGCACATTTTCAAATTGGCTTCGAACTTGACCGGTACAATTGGCACAGCGGTGCCTGGTTCGTAGCGATATCTCAAAATGTTTTCGACGCAACACACACGACACGCGATAAATTTAGAAATTCTCCGTGATAAGCCTGGAAATACTTTCGCCAGTCACCGTATCATCTAGTCACGCGCATACGCTTTCCTGCCATTACAATTTTTTACCGCTGATGAGCTGCACATCGAACAATATCGTCGATTTATGAAATCATGCGCCACAAGCGACAAGCAACACTCGCTCTAGCACTACATTAATTAATTTAAGGATTACCCTTGCAACTGTGAATCGCGATTCGCCATCGTTTCTAACCTAATACCAATAGCACCAATAATTAGCACCAATAATTAGCACCAATAGTACCAATAATAACAGTAATACCAGTAATGCCAGTAATATCGATTTCGAGAAACGTTGCCGATCTGCTGTCTTTTCAATACAATTAAATAATCCAGATAAATTTCCCGATCAATTGTCATTTTTCGATGTAATAATCGATAAAAGTAGATATTTGCGAAACTAAGATACGAAACGAACATACGATATCGAATAGAAAGTTTGTCCGCTACCGATTGTTGACGCGATTACCTGACCACGAATCAGCACAAGTTTAAACTCCAAAGAGGTGTTGCGCTTGGCAACACACCACGTGTCGCATACCAACAGCTACATCTATTTCCGTCTTTTAGGTATCGCCGCTTTCCCCACTTGCGACAGCTGATCGTACTACGTATCGTTAGACAGCGACGCTCTGCGCCAAGCGTTCCAAGCCACATGATTGAACCGCAACCGTACACAGTCCCTTCGTTCCCTCGTTACGAAGCGAACGCAAAAACGAACAGCGATAGATAGTCGGTCGAACGTGACGTGCGCGTACACTTATCGCGCTTCAAACTCGTTCCCGAGCCTTCCCGATTCGTCGCTTACAGGCACGCAGTATGACGATATAAATAGCGAGTACTTACTAATAACGAGTAAAATGTGTATTTCATAAGAGGAACGTATATATAAGAGAGGAGGCCGAATTTATCGTTATTAGAGTTTATAGTTAAATCACGCGTGCTCGATTACGATTAAGTAACAAGAGGAAAGACAACAAACGGCCTGACAGACACTTGGTAACGTCGAGGCCTCGAACACGCTTGCCAGTGTACTATTTCGAATTTCCCGCCGTGCAGAGCGCCAATCGTCGAGCATCGTGATCATAGGTGTACACCCGCCAATCGTTCGTGATGCTGAACACGAGGACCCTCGCCGTCGCTGCAGCATCGCATCTCATAGTCGAAAGTGTCTTACCGTCTTGGTTGGTTCGCGTGTCCGGCAGTCATGTCGTACCCAAGCGTTCCATCGGCGATCGTGCCCTTAGCCGTGGCCAAATATCGCGCAACGACATGCTCGACAATTACCAAAAGACACGAGAAAAGTACAAGTGTGAGTACCAAGTATGCAAACAGCGGCCATCTTATCTCGGCATCCTTCTCAGTTCCGTCCCATCGTTCAGCGTTCTATCTTGGTCGAACTTTTACGCGTTCTGCCGCGCGATTCGTCCGCGCATGCGCGCGCCTCGACGTTTCCACATTTCCATATTTCGATAGTTTGATATCTCGATATTTCGATATTTCGATATTTCATTTCGATATTTTGATATTTCGAACCGATGCAACTGGCGCGAGACCTTGATAGTCGCGTCCATTCGTGCGGAAATCATAATTGATTTGTTAATGCATCCCCCTTTTCAGGAAGCATTCGATTTACGCTTAATCTTGAAACTAAATCAGATATACATATGTACCACTGTCGAGTAGTTTTATCTGTTGCGCGAAACAACAACAATACGGCCATACAACAATTGCTTTTTTGGCGAATTTCAAAAATGTTTGGTACATTGCATCTATTAACAGTTTCCGCTGTATATAGATAGATATATAGATAGATAGATAGATAGATAGATAGATAGATAGATAGATAGATAGATAGATAGATAGATAGATAGATAGATAGATAGATAGATAGATAGATAGATAGGAGAGGGGCAGGGGGGAGAGAGAGAAAAAAAGAGACAGGGGGAGGAAGGGAGAGACAGACAGACAGACAGAGACAATTAGTAAAAGAACGCGGGAGAGACGGGACGAACGGTCGAGCAGAAAAATCTAGGACGGTGAAAAGTATCTCGTATCAGGCATCCGCGGAACAAAACGAGAGCACGGACTTATCGTAAATCGAAATGGAGAAATAATCCCATACGCTATCCTGCCATTTAATTGAAAAGTCCTCGTACAAGGTCACGTGTATGGAGGCACGTGCATATATATATATATATATATATATATATGCATATATATGTCCGATATGTGTATCATAGCGCCAGTCCATTTTTAAATTACGTTATATACGATGCAGGAAATGATAAAAGAGATGGAAACCTTAACTCGTGTGTTAAATGTCAAACGAATGTTTCAATATATTTGCATTTAATCGTTTCGAATGAAAGATAAGAATTAGAACAAACTCCGCTTAATTAGTACTCGACCAAATCAACTACCGATCGCAAACTCTTATCCGAACGTCAATTCCTATTATTTGAGTGAAAACTGCAAAAATGATGTGTACAAATTAATTCTAATATTTACGTGCAAATAAGTGCTAATTATAATTACGCCATCCAGCGGAAACAATACCACGAAATAAAATACCGTAAAATAAGATTGTTCCGATCCTTTTTAGGCAAAATACTTGACGTACTTCGTATTATTAAAACTATCGTATTATTGAAATTCGGCGATTATTAGCTAAATTGGAATGGAACGGAATGGAATGGAAGAAAAAGTATTTTTCCTTGTTAAACGATCGTATAATTAATAATTTTCTATTTTAATTCCGTTTACTTTTCTTAGTTGCGCTCTAACTCTAGCGAACCGATGATATAAACTGTACAATGGCTCGAGATAAACGGAACTTTACTTACGTTTATTATGCAATCAGGCATGCAATCGACGTTGATAAAGTGAATTTCCTTTTCAGCTAAAAAACTTCCCCTTGACGTGAATCCAAAAGGGGTGTTTGCCTGCAACGAACTCGACCTGAAAGAGGTGCAAGTTTATGGATTCGATTATGATTACACGTTGGCTTGTTACAAGCCATCCATGGATTACCTGTTGTACAGTCTGGGTCGTGATATGCTCATTCAAAAGTATAAGGTATATAAAGATATACGTTGCTATGTTATGGATATTTTATAGCTATAAAACCATTCTCAGAAACTTTCAATTTTTATACTTTCGTCTTGTATGCTATATTGCTGTCGATTACGTTATAATTACGTTATATAGCGCGATAAGAAACGAGAAGAAAGTATGCCATGTCAAGAAATCTGAAAAATCGTACTGAAAAGTAATTCGTCGTTCTTTTTAACGATAGAACAAAGGTAATAACATTATGCGTACAAATCGAATGCATGGCGTAACAAAACCAAGTCGTACCAATAATCTTCCATACTTTTAATTAAATTTCCTCGTCTTGTATCCTGCGTACTTTATACCTGTATAAGAATTGAAAATGTCAAGATAGTTCGCTAAGATGGAAATTTAAAAGTGGCAAAATGCAGCGAACGGTGCTCGTTAAATTAAATTAAATTAAATTAAATTGAATGAAATGAAACCTTTACGAAAACTCCGTTTCTTTAATCTCCTTCGTCGTCGAGACAGGATTTTGCATAAACATCTAATTGCGAGACGCAGTGTACGCGTTAAACCAATTTACCGATTTTTTTCACTGACACGAGGAGATATGTACCCCGGTAGGGAAACAAACGGGACAAACTTTCAAACTAATTCTCGGCCGAGACTAATTCGAGTCAGCGAATGAAACTTGCTAACTCGTTTCTGCTCGCGAATTCGGCTCGTCAGCGACAACGTTTTCTCGAAAATCAAGCGACAATTACAGCCGAACGAGAATTTCAATCGAAAGTTGACGCAAAACTCGTTTAATCGGCTGTACAGTACCCCGTGGGAATCGGCAACCTCGAGTACAAGAAGAATTTCGCAGTTCGTGGCCTGCATTACGACATCGAAAAGGGTCTGCTGCTGAAACTCGACAGCTTCTTGCAAATTCAATTTGGCGCCGTTTACCGCGGTTTGCATCCAGTACCCGCCGACGAGGTCCTTAGGCTCTACAAAAACCGGATAATACCGATCGCTTATGTGGAAGCGCCTCATAAACATTCTCATGTAAGCATACCCGAATGAACCGGATAATTAAGAATAATGGATCTCGGTGTCCCTTAATGTAACTATAGTAATTAAGGAAGGTATCCGACACTACCAAGAAACGCGAATAAGCATAAATACGTACTATAAATAGTTTAAAGAATCAGTTGCACGCGATCAGATTTTAATCGCGATCTTCGTAGTAATGCATACATTGGCTCGCGAGATTATCGAAACGCTTGTAGGAACGTTTTTTCAATACGTTTCGCGATACGACTATCACGATTACATCGATAAGGTTCGAAACAGATCCAAAAATCTACATAAAACTTTAAAGATATTTATCCCATAGATGGGTTTCATGAAATTATTTTTAAACAGTCGATAATCCATTATACGAGCAAACTATATAGTGTACGTACTGTACGTACGTATAGTGGAATCGTCTGCAACGCTATGATATCACGCATTATGTTTAATGACAGCTGTGATACTAATTTCCAAGTGTACATTTGCAATTATCATGTTGCTTGTTAGTCTTTGGATTAGTTTCAATTTTACCACTACAATCGTGATAGTTGGTTGTATCTAAGATTCGTACGACACGTACGATATACCACACATACGATAATCACATAGAAATATACACGTGTGTACACATCTAAAATAATTTTACCATAGACCTTTCTTATTATTTGTCTTATGCACGTATGTACAGTTACTCCTTTTTATAATATTAAATTGCCACTTTCTAAAACTTGTCACGTTTCCTGTCTATGTTGAAAACGATAAATGCCATAGTAGATCATGAAACGTTTCAAAGGCGTTTCAAAGGCGTTTCAACGGCGTTTCAACAGGCAAACAAGCATTTCGAATAACATATAAATACAAACGAACAATAACACATAATAACCTTGATCTTCCTTTGTAATTGTTACGTATCATTTAAACTTCAAATGATATGAAAAACACTGCGAATGTAAGGTCTTGTAACGATCTAAACGTTCAAAATCTAAACGTCTTTTGTTTGTTTGCACGCATCAACTTGTATGTTTTTCACGATGGGTTTTTTCCAACATAAGAAAGTGAGTATCGAGCCGTAGATTTTTACAGATTGGCCAGATTCCCTATGTATAGTTGAAATTAATAGATACTAATTTCTTAGGATGCACTGCACCGAACGAAAATGATTCAGCTGGCTGATCTATTTTCGGTACCGGAAATGAGTCTTTTATGTAACGTTACCGAGTACTTCCTTAGGAATCATATCGATTATCACCCCGAAATACTTTTCAGAGACGTTAAGGTAAGACGATACCGATGATATCGTATGTATTGCTTCCATAAATATGAATATCGTTGATCTTTTATATTTTAGAATTCTGTACAAAGTTGTCATCCTATAATGCACGGTTTGGTAGTACAAAATGTATCCGAATATTTGGAAGAAAATAAGGATTTAAAAAGGTTTTTCGATCGACTTAAGAAAGCTAATAAAAAAATGTTTTTAGTAACGAATAGCCCTTTTCATTTTGTGTAAGTATCGTGCAACGAACGACATTAACAAGATACTAAAGATACGTACGTGTAGTTTTCCCGTCGCCAGTTTATATATTATTTATCCATATATATATATATATATATATATATATATATATATATATATAAAGGTGTCGACATAAAAAGTAAATTATTCGATCTTTATTTATTAATTTACCGAGTCTTATCGGTATTATCAAGCTATTATCGTCTACTATCGTCTCAGATTAATTTCATTTCCTTCTTCGAATCCAACATGTTGCTACCATACGCAAGACCGTACACGCTCTTCCCAATTCGAGATACATAATTTCTCAAACAGAGATTTCGTAGTAAATAGCATCGAATATATCTATGAAACTGATAGCTTTTAAATAAATAATATTCATATTTAATATCGGGCGTCAGTGGGCTCTCGTGTTCCGTAAATATATGCGTATATTAATATTTTTTATAGCGATACTGGAATGAGATTTTTGGTTGGCGATAATTGGAAAGATTATTTCGATGTAGTGATAGTACAAGCAAGAAAACCGAAATTTTTTACCGATGAATCTCGACCTCTTAGAATATACGACGAAGTTAACAAAACGCAGCTGTGGGACCGAGTCACCAAACTTAAAAAAGGAGCTATATACCTTGAAGTATGGGTGAAATGAAGTATAGGTTCCCAATTATTTTACTCATTTTTCAATAGTTAAGGTTAGTAACGTTAATTTTCAATCTTAGGGCACGGTTAAACAATTACAAGATATGACCGGATGGCGGGGCCATCAAGTATTATATTTTGGAGATCATCCTTACAGCGATTTAGCGGATGTAACGTTGGAGCACGGTTGGCGAACTGGAGCTATAATTACAGAATTAACGGTAAAATTGCAATTTCTTGCACTTTTATACGCAACTAAGAAACCAATTCAAAATTACATTCTATCTAGCCCGCTATACTTTAGTCTACTATATAGAATATACATCTAAATCTAAAATCTAAATAGTCTAAATCTAAAAATCTGTAAATGAAAAGAACAAGTCTTACATTAATATTATCAAAGGTTGATAAGAGATTCAGATTGTTATTTTCAACGATCAACCGCATAACAGAAACTATTTCTACCTGTTACAGCATGAAATTGCAACATTGAATAATCCAAAATTTAAAGAAAATGCAAATTGGCTGCAAATGCTGACAGGATTGATCGAAGAACATCAAGATTACGAAGGAACGGATGTGCAAGCAGTACTCGATGAATGGATCAAGGAAAGAGATAAATTAAGGAACGAGATAAAACGAGTATTCAACGAACAATTTGGCTCTGTGTTTAGAACATATCACAACCCCACGTATTTTTCAAGAAGACTTTTCAGATTCGCTGACATTTATATGAGCTCGATTACGAATCTATTAGAATACTCAACAAGTCATACCTTCTATCCGAGAAGAGGCGTAATGCCACACGAATATACGAGTTATTTCGTGTAATACTTGTACATAGCTATCTGTTATTTCAGTTTATGACTGAAGATAGCCAAATGCTTTGAAGCGTGACAGCGGCTTACGGATCAATGATCAAAAGTATTTCGATCAAAACTTCTGAAGAATGGGACAACAACGTCAAAAGTTAGGTATTTGGAAAATTGAAATGCATTTGCATACAATTTTATGTATATAACAAGAACTACTCTTGTCACTGCTCTTAGTGCGTTAAAATTATGCGATATTTGGCGCGAAAATACCTGATATTCATAAATTTACATGTACATCGTCATTATTTCTTTTTCTTTTTTTCTTTTTTTCTTTCTTTCTTTTTTTCTTTCTTTTTTTTTTCTTTCTTTTTTTCTTTTTTCTTTTTTTCCTTTTAGCAAAATATAAAACTATTTTGCTGGAAAGTTAATTTATTCGAAATGAATCAACATAAACTATATATACATGTAAATGTTTCGTATATGTCGCGTTATTATTTAGAACGTCTGAAAATTCTTGAGAATAGATTTACAAAATTACAGAAAGTTTACAAAAGAAAAGAAAAATAGGATAGTATTACAAAGAGAAAAATGAGATGATCTATTATAGAACGGTAGAATGGTGCACTGCTTATTCAGCATTAAAAACTATTCCATTTGAAATACATATTTCTTTCTCCTTATGGCAAACAGATACAGATACTATACGCAATTTATTCAGGTACAAAATTTGTTATGCTAAATGTTGAATGTAACGTTCGGTGTCAAAGTACACGTATGTATATCGTAGATACTATAAAATAAACATATGGAAATTACTCTACTCTCTGATATAATAAAGTACAATTCACAAGTTGAGTAGGATAAAAGAATTAAAGTTAGTAGGATTGTCCTTAATAACTGTAATTTTAGTTTCAAGTTAACAGCAAGTACAAGGTGGTACTTTTATTTTTGCTGTTAGAAATATTCGCGCTGCTATCCTTGGACGAGAATATTCATTTACCTAACAGGAGGTATTACGATATTCGTGGCAATAGTGCTGTACCGTCTGGTAAAAAACATATATTATGTACATAATTTTAGCAAACGTGTATGATATTAAGATCTCGGAAAAAAAGAAAACCGCAACAACAAGTTACCACAACGAAATCTTTCAATCGTAATATATATCACGTCTGAAAATCATCTCATCTATACAAGATCAAATATTTTCGAGAATAAAAACGTAGAAATCACTCTTCTGTTCGTATTAGTTTCTTCTACTGTAACGTTTTTTCTTTTTTCTTTTTTTTTTTTCTCTTCTTTTTCCTTTTTTTCTTCTTTTTTAAGATTTTACTAGGTTCTACGCAAAGAGAATACGATACATCCAATTATATACTATATCGAAATTACTAATATAGAAGAGAGAAAAGAAATTCCATTTAATATTTTGTTTATCGTAATAGTACAATAGTATGTTTTAAGGTTGTTTTGTTTCCGCTAAATACAACATGTGTTCAAATGTACGTAGATAGTGGTGATAGTTAATAAAAAGTAAATTTAGACAAAGTTATTGTAACCTTCAACATTTTCACTTATACCATCATCAATTTAGTTTTATTTTCATTTTCAGCATCCCACTCTTTAAATTATATCGAATGATATATTTATTTTGCCTTATTAAAGATGAATTTTTAGTCTAATTTAATCATTGTTCAATTTGAATAACTTGTTTTGTCATTCCTATTTTAATAAATATTATATAAAGTAAATAATAAAGTCAACGAGTATTATTATTATTGTAACTCATATAATCATCGTGAGAAGTGTTTAAAAATTAATTCATTCTTCATTTATATTATTATTGTCCTTGTTGCATTAATAGTTAGTAGTCAAATTTATGATATTCTCAACTGCCAATGAGAAATACAAAATAACATTGCAGAAGAAATGGGGAAATAGTTGACTCGCTTTAACGATTTTCTACATTCGAATCATCATAATGAGAAAGAAAATTGCAAATGACAGTAATAATAAATAATAATTACAGTGATTACAAAACTAATCTCGTAAAAGCGAAATAAATTTCTTTAATTCACTTTTTCTTTTCTTTTTTTTTTTTTTTTTTTTTTTTTTAAATGAACTATATAATCATGACATAAACTAATTGTAATCATCCGATATTGTCTATAATCGATTGTCTATAATAATATATAAGTTAAAACCAACCATTCAATGGTAGGATTAGTTAAATCTAGAACAAATATTGGCCATTCAAAGAGAAATTTAGATGGAAATAGATCGATACACGTTAAAATATTCTTAGAATGCGGCAGGTATTTAAGAGCGTAATATACGACGTACGTCGCGTATTTTATAAAGTATAATATATGTATATAAATTAATCAAATATATTTAAACAAATAATAGAGATACAGTATTTACATAAAGTTCTCTCACACTCATGCGAATACAACACGCACACAGCATTGCCCTACATGTGTTTATTAACATCGAATACAATCACTCCATAACATAATTCCGCTATCCATCCTCAAGTGTACCTGTACTCGATCGTTACATTACCAAAAATGGCTTCAATAGTATTTGCTCCATCTATTCGTCGCATGATTTCAAGCTAAACTCAATAATCCACAGCCCACCGCTGTAACATTTAGGTAGCAGCAACATTATCGCCGCCATATATCCTATAGTTTTATTAAAATGCGAGTTCGATCACGACTTTCGTTTCGAATGGTACGAAATCTATATATAGTCTATATATAGTATCGACGGTACCGAATATTCACATCGCCGAAAACTGATTATACGTTCAGTCTGCATCAAGTATATCGTTTATTAGTTATTCAGTAAGTCAATTCACTCAAAGTTATTACAATCCATATTATATAAATTATTATTATTATTATTATAACTAACATATTAAATTATATGCATACGTTATTTACATTATGTATATATTGAATTTCAATAACAAGTTATTGACTGAAAACTGACAATGAGAGGATATTTTGTAGTTCGTGTGATTCGGACAACAACATAATATTTAATCACGTGTCATCACGATTCATCATTTGTTTATCATGTTTATCATTTATTATTATTATTATTATTATTATTATTATTATTATTATTATTATTATTATTGGTCACTTTTACTTGACTTACTGATTGATTAATAATTTTCCGTATACAGTCTTCTGATTCAATGCAGATACAAGACATATTGACTACCGACGAGGTAGATTAGCAAAATTAAATTTCAGCTGGCAAATGTCATATTGCGTACATAGCGATTTAATATTTTCATACTATGAAAAATTAGGAATTTTATTTGACCTAATACCGTGAAAATGAACAAAGATTACTAATTAAAATGGAACTTAAATTGGAAGGGAGAGCCATGGAAGTGATGGAATTCTTGGAAGGGATTGAAACCTTGTTGATGTTTCCCTGATTCAGGATCTAATGGATCTTCTCCTTGATCAAATTTCGCTCTTTTTTCATCGTCAGTCAACACTTCTTTGGCAGCTGCAATGTCAATAAATCGTTTCTCTGCTCGTTTCTTCTCCTCCCCTTCTTGAAAATTATCGGGGTGCCATTTTTGCGCAGCTTTCCTATATGCTTTGATAATATCACGTTTAGATGCTGTTCTTGACACACCCAAAATTTTGTAATAATCTCGTGATTCAGAAAGTTTTTGTCGTTGTTGCGCTTTATGAAGACCTTGCTTCGCCCTTTGTAGACTCATATCAATTTCCAAAGCTTCTTTAAAATCTCTGATCGCTTTTGGAAAAATAATTTTTACGATATTAACTTGTATTAACAACACAAGAGATTCATGTACCATACAACGTGCACGTACAGCTGTATAATTTTCACGCGATTATCTCTTAAACAAATCGTCGTGCGAGAATACTCAAGTGAATTAACAAGTCTGGAGTAGAGAGAGTAGTTCAATGTTCAAATTGAAGAGCGAAAGGTACAGTTTGCAAGATAATCGCGTATCAAAGTTATAATGGGACACTTTGTATAAATAACACTTACCGTCGTCAAACATCTCAGCAGCGAGATAGGCTTCCGCTCTGTCGCAATATACTGCAGCTTCTTTTCTTATTTTTAACGCTTCGTGACAATATTTTATTGCTTGACTTGCTTCTGAATTACCAGTATAACATTTACAAAGATGCTGATGAGCAATGAAACGCACATTAGCTACTTGTGGTTCAAGTTTAAGTACAGATTGAGCAGAATCTATACAACTAGCGTGATCTCTTTCATTCTCATACTCATTCGAATCTGTTAATAGTTTTGCCACTTTCTTAACTTTCTTATAAAATGAAAAACACTTTGAATGCTCCGGATCAAGTTTCAAACATTCTCGAATTTCCCTGCACGTACATAATTTTAATTATATGAATTAAGATACGACATACATAACTTTACGTTCTATTCCTACTTACTTTAAAGATTCTTCGACTTGTCCAAGACGATAATGCAAGGTGGATAATTTTAAAAATCCTTGCGTATTATCAGATTGTAACTTGGTTGTAGAACGTATATCAGAAATAGCACTAACATAATCTTCGAGTGCTTCGTAGCATTCAGCTCTACGTTCCCTAAGTTCGGCTGACCATGGACATACTTCGATAACTCTGGAAATTTGTTGCGCGGCTGCTGCATAATCACCATTCGTCATTAATCTGTCTATAACTAACAGATCTTCTTGGACAGGTGCTATTTTATATAAGGCGTTATAGGCATCTGAATTCTGCGGTTCAACTGCTAACTATAACGAATGAAACAGATATATTAGAACAGAATGGAAGCGCTGCATATTAATTGTAAGTTTGTGTTCTTAGATAAAAGTGCGCTTACAACATCTCGAAAATCGGCCTCGGCTTTTTCAAATTGGGCTTGTTTAAGCAATACATTGCCACGCTGTAATCTGGCGGAAGTAAAATCTGGCTTCAATTCCAAGACTCTATCAAGATCAAGGAGAGCAAATTTGGCTTTACCTAATGCTAGATAAACTGTGCCCCTTTTATAATATGTTAGATAGTTATTTGAATCTCCCTCTATAAAAGCAGTATATATCAAGATTTTAAGAAAATTTGATATATATATATATATATATATATATTTTTTTTTTCTTCTTTTTTTTTCATTTTTTGTACATTTTATTTTTTATAAAAATATCGCAAAAGTTATTTACAAGAAAATGTATTAAAATAGACGCTTGCAAACAAGACTTACCAACAGCTGCATGATAATGTGACAGCGCATCCTGTAACTGTCCTTTTGCTAAAAATTCTCTACCTAATTCCAAATGCCTGTCAATTTCTAATTGAGAAACACTCCCAACCACTGGAATACAAGGTTATTAGGTATTACACTGTAAAATACTTATATCAAAGGTGTCGTAGGTTAGGATTATTTACCATCTAAAGACAGATCCAATAAGACCAATAATAAACCACAATGATACATGACTGAATAAAAAACTGAGCCACGATAATATGAATATTCTAATACATAAGAAAACAAACTTGCTGGCTTTAGAAGCCTCTACCTAACCACCCGATAACGCAAAACTGTTCAGCCACGCCGCCATTGCGATCGTGGTCTTATACGATTGGTCCAAGTTACTCCCAACAGAATTGGCGTTTCGTCATCAGCGGTTACGATCCCTTGTACTCCAGTTCCAGATAATACACCTACCATATAAAGATACCCAACTAGGATTATCTGTTTCCTAAACTATAAATTTATCGCTAACAGTAGTTTATCCTTTACCTAGACCTTATAATTAAATTTAATGCTCTAACCTTTTGACCCGATTAAAATCAAGAAATTCGCGTGTGAGAATTCATTTAAAATTTATTTGCTTCTCTAAAACATATTCTCCCCTTCTCTTCTAGATATATAAAATAATGAAGGTACATGCATGAAAATTATCTGTGTGTGGTCGATATGTATATTTTTAATAGTGATTTAGGATATTTTATATAAATCAATATTTTTCTATACCCATGAAAACTAAACATTTTATAATAGTCTTCATCGCCGATACGAATGTGAGAACACACAGGTAATTATCTTACTGAAATTGCATGAATTAAAAATTGTACGGTATAAAAGATTATGCAATTTTTTTATGTTAAAATATAAAAAGGAACTACTTACGCATATTCGCAAAAAAAAAAAAGAAAAAAAAAAAATAGTAAAACTGTAATGCAAAATATCTTGGCAACAACGGCTTGTTTGAAAAACGATGAAACATTTGAATTTTCATGCGAACAGCAGGGTAAAAAGGCATATCATACACGTATATAATGTATAAAGAGAGACTCTACACTGCATAATCTTTCCTTTCTTTATTATACGATTCATTTAATAGAATTCTCCTGTCACTTTGCATAATACTATAAATAAACGAATGAATCACTGAATGAACGACGTTTAAATAATATATGTGATCCATCGTCTCTTATGAGGTATTTGTAACAATATTGACACTCTACAATCATTCTTCACGGAACACACATGTTGCTTTACCCAAGCGCAAGAAGCACATGCTATCCACAATGCGACCGTAACTTATTACTAATGAACGTCAAGTGTATATATATATATTACGTATATATGCATATGTATATGTATATATCATACACTTTATAAGGTTAAGTTGACTTCGCTTTTAAATTTCAGACACTTTATTTTTATTACTTAATTCAATAGCCGTACGACGTACAGTTGTTTGCAGATTTTTTTCCTACTTCTCGTATTTTTCTCGGTTCACCTAATGTAGCGTGTAAATGTGCAATTATTAATTAAGAGACCGACAAAATGGTACATTCATCGTTCCGTTTCTTAACTCTTTCACACGTTTGCCATTTGCCCGCCATCTCAGTGAAGTAGATATATAGCAGTATCATTAGAGTTACAAGTGAATGATACAACGAGCGTCATTCGCCGTAGAAAAATGAAACACAGCCATTGAGACTCGTATTGAAAGCGCAATATTATTGTGCTTTCTGTAGTTTGTTCTTTTCCTTCTTTGCTCTTTTATTTTCTTTTTTCTTTTTTTTTTCTTTTCTTCTTTTCTTTTTTCGTCCCTCTATACACGTCTTGTCTGCGTTCTCGATTCAACGACAAGCGACGCTTCTCGATTAAATAACATTCATAAAAGTTAGAAGACATTTTTTTTTTTTGCCATCCCACCTAGTTTTTTGCCCACGAAAATTTGCCACCTACGCGTGTGCTCTTCGTTTTCTATCTCTCTCCCCTCTCTAGTTCTCTCGTTTACTTTCCTTCTTCCCTCTGCCTCACAATCGTCTCACGCGCATACGATAACTCAATGCTCCTTTTTCTTTTTCCTTCGAGTATCAGTATTTTATCCTTTCGTTTTACCTTAAACAGAAAATTGCTCCAGGCGGACACCACACGATTAGCGTATATAAATCTTTTTGTTTTTCACCAAGAGCAAATTGAACAAGATTCGAGTTTTCAAACACGCGTAACGTAAAAAATTACGAAAGAAAGAAAACTATGATCTACCGCACGCAACAATTTTATTCGGTAGCGATTTACGTTTACCGATTATATTTTCTTCTTTCGTTGACATTGTTGCGTGTTGTACAGAGTAACATATGGCTTACAATGTTTCTCTCTTTCTCTCTTTCTCTCTCTCTCCCTCTCTCTCTCTCTCTCTCTCTCACTCTCCCGCTCTCGCTCGTATGTGTGCTTTGTAATTGCGCATTCTTTTCGTAATAATGATTGCAGTCACAGTCAAACGCCACTTTTTTTTTTTTTTTTCTTTTTACATAATATGTAATGATCCACTATTCGTAGCCCCTCACATTTCTTCGCACTACACTTTAATTGATCTTTGTCTAATCATTCCACTCTGCGTAGATCCATAAATGTTTTCTAAGGCTGCTCGTCCGATATACTTTAGAGGACCAAACAATATTTAAAGGTATTTTGTACCGTACAAATGTGACTGTCCTTTCGAGAGATTTAACATAAAAAATAAATACTTAACACACGTTAATAAATAGTCTCGTTTATTATACCACTTTCCTATTTCCTCTAAAGATGCTAATACGTCCTAAATCATAATACCGCACTTGAATTTATACATTTACCAGTTACGAAACGGTGGACATCATCTTTTCTTTCTTTCTTTTAAATATGAAACATACGACAATAGCTACACATCGTTTAGATTCGATCGCGTTGCTCGAACACCTGTTGGTTCACAATATACAAAAGGAAAGAGGAAAAAAAAAAAAAAAGATAATAACACACATGGAATTAATGACATTGTGATTGCTCGGCGGTCAACATCACTCTGTTATGTATAAAAATAGCGTTATAACTAGGAGAGAAACAAGTATGAAAATACTTTCGTGTATAGTTGTTACTTGCATAATCTCTGTCCACCACATTATTCGTAAATGAACATATTACTTCCAACTGCACAAGACTAATAACTTACACCGACACGTCATATGTATTCGTTGCCTGAGTGAACAGTTGGACAGTAGAATCCAGAATTTCTCCGATTTCATGTACACAGCTGTGGAAATTTTAACGTGGTATCTACAACGAAACACTGTCAGAGACGGCTGCGGGTTTTATCTCGATTACGAATCTCGCGAAGAAAGGAGAGGGGAAAAAAGATATATACATATAAATATGCGAAAGGAAATATTCGGGATAATAGTGTCCAAAAGTCACCTATATTTTTTTCTTCTTTTTTTTTTTTTTTTTGCTTCTTTTCACCTATCGCAGTAAAATAACGCAACGCAATACAGCAAAGCCGTTATGCAAAGTTTGCGCATATAGTACCACCTACGAAATCGACGTAAACATTTTTATCGAAAGGAGATGAAATAGTAACAATAGTAGTAGTAGTAGTAGTAGTAGTAGTAGTAGTAGTAGTAGTAGTAGTAGTAGTAGTAGTAGTAGTAGTAGTAGTAGTAGTAGTAGTAGTAGTAGTAGTAGTAGTAGTAGTAATAGTAGTAGTAGTAGTAGTAGTAGTAGTAGTAGTAGTAATAATAGTAGTAGTAGTAGTAGTAGTAGTAGTAGTAGTAGTAGTAGTAGTAGTAGTAGTAGCAGTAATAATAATAATGGTAATAATAATAATAATAATAATAGTAATAATAATAATAATAATAATAATAATAATAATAATAATAATACGAACAATAGCGATAGTGGTACTAGTGATAATAGTAATAGTAATATTACGGCATGATCTACTATCTCTTAAATAGACTAAGGTCTAACTGAACAATTGTGCCGTAAAATTGTACACTATATTAACAGAAAAGTGACCGATCACTTTTCGTTGTGAATTCTTCTTGTAATGTTCTTGGCAGGGCCTCCGAGTTGATAAACGGACTCGACGATAAATCAATCATATTAGAATTTGAAACCACACGCATCAATCATGGTCGGAAGCCAACAATATTATTCGTATAACACTATTTGAAAGTTCTAGTTGAAATAATTATTCCCGGTCAAAGAGGCATTCACACCTTGGTCCACTGTCACACGGCATACGATTCACGCACGCGATTGCACTATAAATCTATTAATATAACAGGTATAAGTATGACATGTCTAAAAATCCTGTCAGTTGTCACACAAATTGAATTTGTACTTTTTCTCACATAGATTAGGTAAGAATCCGACATGTTTGCACAAAAGATATCGACATTCTATAAAGCCCTACCAACATCATCAATCAGTAATGACGCGTTCCGCCGTTATTATCTATTATTAATGCGCGTTTATTTTAAGTAGAAACAATGCCCCAAAAACGTGTTTTTAGGACTGTAAGAGGCTAGCGTTCAGCCCTCCCCGATCGGACAACAGCCACGTTGTTCTTGATGTTCTATTCACTTTTAACGACTTAATATTTCCATCCTCTGCTCAAACAACTGAGCTCATGCTTTCCGGACATTCAATGCCGATTAATTAATACATTTAATATTTGTATTTCGTTAAATTGTTCATTTATCAATTCGCATGGAAATTGAATGTCACAAGATCGTTCGGTATCACAGTCGTTTTTCAATTATTTTAATGTTTTATGTATTTACGAATATTACTTAGTATGTATATATATATATGTATATATATATATAGCGTACTGATAAATACGGTTATAAAATATGAGTGCGCCTTTATGCATCCTTATTTTCAGAGGGCCTGCTTTTTGTATATTTTTCTTCTTTTTTTACCCCCTTTTGTCTTGTAAGGTTGAGCCAGCAAACAACGTAATGCATTTTTGCTCTTTGTTCTTATCTCTTTTGAAGTTCCCTTCTGTAACTGCAACCGTATATTTTTTTACCCGTTTTTTCTTTTTTGTCTTCTTTTTATCTTTATTTCTTTTTTTTTTCTCTTTTTTTTCTCTGTGTGTGTGCGTGCGTGCGTGCGCGCGCGCGCGCGCGTGTGTGTGTGTGTGTGTGTAAGCTTTCTCGTTCTAGAGCACTCGCATTCAGTATTGCGATCTATGATTTTGACCACCGTACCAATTTTACAGGACAACGTCTTTGTTACGTTTAGAAATTCTGATCAGAGTACGTTAAAATTCAGGTACAAATATACCTGACGTTTGCTGAAAATGTTCAGCCTACTCTAAACACAATGACCCAACTTTTAAATAAAATAACTCTTTGGATTGAAAGAGTTACAGAAGCAAGAAGTTTACAGCATCAGACTTTTTAAACTTACTTATATATTAACAGGACGTGACAGAAATATAAACGAGATTTCTAAAAGTACCTTAAGACGTAGCCTGTGTGTCCTTTTCATAACATCGAAGCTCTCGACTACTGAACACTTAACGCGATATAGCCGATTAAACCATGATATCGCCGGCGCAACGTCGTCTGTGTCTGGGGACGGCAAAACAACAAAGTACCATTCGTCGCTGGACTATAGTAAATTTAAAACAGGAATCGTGACGAAACCTATGGCGATGGCGATATGGCGTATCGTAGGCGCCTAGTCAAATATAGATGCGTTAAAAACGAAGTAAGGAGGAAAATGGCGCCACTGGTATTAAATTAAATTACACAAGGTACTGGCCATTCAGGCGAGAATAATAAAGCACTTGTGCATTTAAAGCTCTATGATTATACGAATCTAGACGCCACACGATTCTCGAAGATACGCCCACCACGTCCTTCAAAAATTTTAATAATGAAGCCACAATGAGCCCCATAGTCTCGACAGGAGTTCTAAAAAATTTCACTAAGTTTCTTCACCTACTACGCTTCACATCGTTATACCGTAGCTAGGCATTAACGACTGCTCGATTTGATTCATTAATCAATATACTATTTGTGTGTTGTTCAACACGCACGGCAACGAAACTTTGGATGGATCCCCTACATTTCTCTCCAATGGCTGATGACAAATCCTGATAACTCTTTCCCTTCAAAATGAATTCATCATCTCTGTATCTATCGTACGATGAATCCCTTTCACAGTTCTTAATGCTGAAGATTGCATTATGGATTTGTCAATCGTGTCTCGTCGCACGCGAATAAAAGTATTTATGGAATTGAATAAACACAATTATTTTTTTTCCTTTTAGTTTGAAAATTGTAGTGCACAGGCAGTCAGCGAATGTGATTTTTTTTATACGTGATACTGTCTTTTCTTGTGTATACGTATACGCGCGCAAATACGTGCGTGTTGTACCCGATGTGTATGTCGTACGTGTCTTTCTTACATATATTTGAATTTACGTGTACAGATAGTAATAATGGTAAAAGTGAAAATAGAAATGGCGATAATGATATTTACTTGTCCCACCAATCAGAATCATTACCGCTGACATTGTTAGCAGAACTATTATACGGGCTGTTATAGTTACCTCCGTAATTGCCATAACTTCCTATAAGAGAAAGAACGATTTATACGAAATTTTCATTAAATTACAATAACGAACATTTACGAACCTCCATAACTGCCAGGCCTATTGGAGGAACCATTATTACGGGCAGATCCGGAACTTGGTGTTTGACGATAATCTCTAGCACCAAACCCGCCGCTAAATCGGCCTTTAGTACTCCCAGGCCGTCGAGATCCACCTCCAGAGTATCTTGCTTCAGAGAACATATCGTCTAACCAAGGAGGTAGTTCCTGATTAGCTTCAATTAGAAGAGATACCAAATCGCGCACCAAGTTAATATTCTTGCTGTTGAAGAACGACGTTGCTAAACCTGTCACGCATTAAATTAAATTAAATTAAATTTGTACTATCATTAAACATCGGTAGTAAAGGGTAGTAAAACAACAACAACAACAACAACAACAACAGAGGGTAGTAAATGTGTGTGTAATAATAAATATATCATAAAGTAAAAAAAGGCGAACCTAAATTTCCCATACGACCAGTACGGCCAATTCGATGAACGTATTCTTCAACGTCTCCCGGCAAATCGAAGTTGATTACGTGCTTCACGTGTGGAATATCAAGCCCACGGGCAGCAACAGCGGTAGCAACAAGTATTGGCGCTTTACCAGCTCGGAAGCGACGCAAAGCTTCTTCTCGTTCACGTTGTGTCCGATCACCATGAATGCTAGTCACCGGATATCCCATTTGATGTAAATATTCCTCCAACATATCCGCACCTTTCTTTGTTTCCACAAATATTAGACTCAATGACTCAGCAGCTAAAATAAAAAGATAATTGTTAATGTTGTTACATGTAAAGTATACACGTATTGCACAATGTCCCGCTATTTCGATTACGTACAAGAATCTGAGAAGTTGCCAGCTTCAAGAAGGTCAAGCAAATAAGAACGCTTATCATGTTCTTCCACCCATACGATTTTCTGAGTAATATTTTCAGATGTAGAACCAACACGGCCTACAGCTAAAAAGATATAGTTACTGAGGAAGTCTCTTGCTAACATTTGAATTTCTTTCGGAAACGTAGCTGAAAACATAAGTGTCTGCCTTTCCCCGGTAGGAGGCATTGTGTCCTCCTGGACTATACGTCTTATTTGTGGCTCGAAACCCATATCCAACATACGATCTGCTTCGTCCAATACTAAATATCTGAAAAGAAAAATTAAGCATTATACACTATAAATTAGGCGTTCGAGATTAATAATAACAGAAGTTTTATACATACCGGCAATTATGCAACCCAATTTTACCTCGCCCTAACATATCTACAAGGCGACCAGGTGTTGCAACAAGAAGATGACAACCACGATCTAATTCTCGCATTTGATCTACAATGTTCGAACCACCATAAACAACAGCAGGACGCATGCGTGATCTATATGCGAATTTCCTCGCCTCATCATATATTTGCGTAGCAAGCTCTCTTGTAGGTGCTAGTACTAGACCAAGAGGGAAATGTTTACGCTTTCCAGAAGTGTTGGCTGGAGGTGCACGTGGCCCGCTTTCATAAATCTGATTTAATATTGGCACTAAAAAGGCCGCTGTTTTACCAGACCCCGTTTGGGCACAGGCCATAACATCACGGCGCCCGATAATAATCGGTATCGCATATTTCTGTACTGGCGTGGGTTTATCATAACCAGCCAAAGTAATGCTATTCTTTATTATCTCCGTCAGCTTAACTTCGTCAAACTATAAGAAGAAGTAAGATCATAAGACTCGTAAAAGTTGATACCACTCATTTCTAGTTACAAACTATATGTGCGTAATTCAATTATATGCAATTTTAATACTTACAGATGTGATGTGTGGAGGTATGTTATCCCCAGTAGCCTCAACCGGGATATCCTCATATTTACTAAAGTTAATGCCAGTATTGCCACTACCAAATAACTCCACCTCCAATCGCTCATCTCTGGAAGTGGGAATTGTCCAGTCGATTTCAGAGTTTGTTCTACCTCCCTCTCTATCGTCCTTCCATCTACCGCCGCCCATTCTGTGATCGTTTCTGCTCTCTTGCCAGCGATCATTTCTAGGTTGTTCCTGCCAACGATCATTTCCAGAATTAATTTGGCGATCCCGCTCTCGCTCTCGGTCACGGTCAGAATTGGCGTATCTATAATCTCTTCCATTTTCTTGATTGACACTACGTCTGTTGCGCCCACCAAAATTCCCGAAATTTCCAAAGTCGACGTCACGGGAGCGTGTATCTCTGTAGGCTGAACCACCTCTTCCCCTATCACGATCTCTATCCCTTTCCCTTTCACGATCGCGATCTCTTCCTCTATCTCTATCGGAATATGGTCTTGAGTTGGAAGAAAAATGGTGATCACCGCCAGAAGGCGCGTTACCTGTGGGCAAATTAATATTACAGTCCTTATCTTGTTTCTATTATTATTATTGTTATTGTTATTTATTTTTTTTTTCTTTATATAGATGAAATCGTTTAAATAACAAAACTTTTTATAAAACAGCACTATACCGAGAAGCTCTACTACTGACTCGTATATCTTTTCAGTAGCAACACTCTTTAGATACTTGGCCAATATTTGATATCATATTTGGGTGTTTGCAATAATTTTCTACTCTACATACATACTCTACATAAATAAACTAATAGAAGTAATGGGTGTATAACATAGTAGAAAAATCAACAGGATCATTTCAAAATATGATATTATGTATATATGCACATGCAAATTAAAAATAAAGCATAGATATAACGTAATAAGAATTTAGAAGACTCACTTCCAGATTTATTTCGCAAATGCGGTGCTACGTAGCGACCCCCACTTGGTTGGCGGGAGCCCTGCAAGTCCAGACCAGCTAACTAAAATATAAAGTACAAATATTTTTAAAATCCCCTTTATTCATAATATACAACAGCAATGAACGAACTCTGGACTTTTTGAAAATATAACACGTAAGTACTTTACTATGAAATTATTTAAATGAGATTGTTTAAATTATGTCATATATGTACACAAACGCATGATTTGTTAAACCGAAATATATCAAGGAATACAAAACATATAGCTGGAGCAAATTAAACAGAAAATCGAATTTGATCAGTCATTTTAATTAATTTAAAATAAGTAAAGTGTAATTAAATGTAATTTAATTGAAAAAGCAAATATAAACTATAAATATATATGTTATTTAATGAACATAAAATTACATATAGAGATAAGCGGTTGTTTAAAAATTGGCACTAACTATCCTTTAACAGCATGTATGTACATCGTTGTTTACAATTCCTTTAATCATACCTATTTACTTTCTATTCCTTTATCACTTTATGAAAGGTTTGGTTATCATCTAGCATTTCACTGACAATTTACATCACGGTTTTTAGTAGCCAAGAGAGTGATATGAGAAATAAGTAAAATTAACATACAGAATATATATATATATATATATATATATATTATATACCATTATAATTATATCATATATAATATATAATAAGGCAAACTAGTCTTTGATCTAATGTACAAAGTTGATAAAAGGTATTTCACTGAGGTCAACAAATATTATTCGTCACATGTTGCGCAATAAAGACTATAATGACAACATGTAAAATAATCCCTACCTTCATAAAATAAATGTATAGCGAAAAGAAATTTTATAATAATGTAGCACTTTTCAACAAAGTTAATTTACTTACGAAAATAGTATACGGATGAAAGTAAATATGAGATAAATAATGAAATTTATTGTTTGATTGACACATCAACAACAGATTTAGGTTGTATATTACTTTCTATTTTTAATAACAACCGGAAACAATTATTAAATATCTCGTCAATTTCCGGATCTCAATCCATGTACGCATTTATACAAGGAATCAAGGACAAAATTGAACAGCAACCAATTGATGAAAAGAAAAACAGACCTACCTATCGAAACAAAAGAACCATGGAAATGATATATCTTAAGTTTAAATACTAGGAAACAAACAGAATATATACCTATTTGATATTTATACGCTGTCATAAATGTTACTATATATGTACATATGATAATATATAGAAATTATTTTATAGGGTATATGCCGAAATTTGTCACTAAAATGTATGTATCTTCCTGCTCTTGTTAATAGAATACCAAACATATTGCGTGTTTTTATTAGATAACGAATTATTTACTGTTAAATAACCAATTATTAGTTTAAAACTCATATCACATCTATGACAAATTTAAGCAGTGTGGACGTTGTTCTCTATTCCTTAAGCAAATGGAGCTTTCACATCCGGTGTACCTTCAGTTTTATACGGAATTGTATATTATATGTAATTCATCTAATCATAAGAATTTGAACATGATAAAAGAGCAATGTTAGAATGCGTCACGGCACGAGGTTTGCTGTTCCCGGAATTGGTTGCCGCCATTACAAAGCTGTACGTCACAAACCAACCCGACGATGATCCAAGTCTACAAACTTTTTAATGCAGGAAAGATGTAAGAATGATCGAGTCGCAGAAATGTAGGTTATAAGATAATACTTACGGACAGTCATGCACGATTGTGTGAAGAAAATTTTTGGGACGGTATAAGACAACAAAAGATTCGAGTAGAAAGGGTAAAGAAAGAAATGGTAGATTGGAACAAGGCTTGGCCTGTCAAAAATATAACAAAGCCGCTAATTTTCTTTACCTGCTGCTCTAGACCTGATCCATTCTGGTTGGCTGCATTACTCATATTACTCCGCCTCGGTGCGTATTTTTCGTGGCTCTGCCGCAGAAGCTCTTTAGCTATTTCTCACCTAGGTAATCACTAAGCAAAAAATTTCAATTGTTCGTTCCTTTTTTCTTTCCTTTCGTTTCTTGATGAGCTAAAAACGAAACTTGTCGACTAAGTCAAGTATTTAGTATTACAGTTTCTGCCTGTCGATAATTCGATACAAAGGAAATTCGAATACTGGCTACGACGAAAGGCCTCTGGCCACACTTGACGTCGACGCAACAAAAATGGCCGAGCGCCGAAATATCGCTAGCAAAATGGCTGACGACTAATATCCGCCGGATATCGACGCAACTAAAAGAGCATACTTTGCTGGACAATTTTCTGTTTGTTTACCATTCCTACTACTCTAGCGTATTAAAGTTTGGAACAATATTTACGGCTTATACATGATGTTAGAATGGAATCCGTGAACACATTGTATTACTTTTCTAATTTATTATCGGTTGGTACCCATGTTCGACATATTGACTACATCCAAATTTCAGGCCAAATTGTTACGCTAAATTCAGATCCCACTATTGAATATACAAGAAAAATAAAACTATAAGATTACTATTCAATACTTTTGTAAAATAAATCTTTCAATAACACGAATCGGACGGCAACGTGAATAATATTATGACAAAATGATCTTTTTAAACATTTTATTGCATAAGTCTCAGGGTTTAATCAATCTTTAATCTAATCGTCTTTCTTAGTATCGGTCTTTCCACCACGAATTCTTCCTGTACGACGAGCAGCGATAAGACCGATCTTACGACCGGCGCTAGTTCCACGTTTAACTGTGGATGCTTTACCAATATGTTGATGGTTACCACCACCATGAGGATGCTCAACTGGGTTCATAGCAACACCACGAACCTGTAAATAAGGAAAAATATTATAGATCCTGTACCGTGATGCTGCACCATATTACAGAGATTAAAAGTGTAGGCTTGCTCAGTTCAAAGATTTTCCACAACAAATTGTTCAGGTTTCAAATGTCTAAAAACCATCATCGACAAACATTTTTTCTAATAAAACCTAAAAATCTGCACGTATTGCGTTTAGTAATGTAAAAGATAAACTGTACCTTAGGCCAGCAATTTCTCTTCGCCTTGTATTTATGATACGCTCGACCAGCTTTAAGAATTGGTTTATCAATACGTCCACCACCAGCAACAATACCAACCATTGCTCTATTGTTGGATGGTATAACCTTTTTAGCGCCAGATGGTAATTTCACCCTGGTTTTCTTTGTGTCGGGATTATGAGCTATGACTGTAGCATAATTTCCTGAAGCCCTTGCCAATCGACCTCTGTCGCCAGTTTTTTCCTCCAAATTACAGATAATGGTACCTTCAGGCATTTGACCAACAGGCATCACATTTCCAATTTGGAGGTTTGCTGCAACATAAAATATCCTATATTACTGATTTGTACCAATACTTTTTCCATATTTCTTCCTCTTATAAATAATTTAATGCATTCTAAATAATATATCCCGGTTAGAGTTCTTCGTTCACCTTTTTTCCCACAATACAAAAATTGTCCAGTATACATTCCCTCGGGAGCAATAAATAATTCTTTACGGGTTTTGAACTTGTACGGATCTCTGAAATGAACAACAGCCAATGGCGCTCCACGACCAGGGTCATGAATGATATCCTGCAAATGCAATCACTTTTAACAGAAGATCGTAATAAATTTTTATAGTACAATTCTATAAAAGCGCGTAATAGTGTCAGAAAGAGCCTCTAGTAGCTATTCATCAGATGTCTATTCAGAAGTAGACAAACTAGAATTCATCATGAATGTGTACGTAACTTCTAAAAACTGAAAATACAGTAAGAATCTACAGTAAAGAAGGAAAATGAAAAAAGGAAAACAAAGTTAACTAAAAATATTATAAAATAAAAAAATTGAACGAACCTTCACAACACCTTTGATGTAACCATGTCTCTCGGAGAAATCCAAGGAGCGAAGTTTTGGTGCTCCCTTTCTCCTTTTTGTATGGGATCTGAAAACAGATCCAGCTCCTTTACGCTGAGCGCGAATCACTCGACCCATGGTTCAAATCCTATACACAAAATTACGTACAACGTTAAATTATTTTGCTCTTACAATGCTAGAAACAGTGAAAAACGTGACACTATCTGTTATTCTCGTAACGCAACAACATAACCTCTAAACGATACAATCAACATTTAACGTGATTTTCTTCCTAACTAAAACTAAAATATTTACAGAAACGTCTACAAAATTAATAAATCTGTTTTAATAACAATCGTTTTATAGCAGATGCATTTTATTTTCACAAATTTAAGAGGATTTTAAACGTAACATAATCACAAGTCACATACCGACCGAACCGATATCGAACAGAGAAAGACACAACCGGAAATCACGTCACGTGTAAAGTTTAAATTGGTTGCACAGCCTGCCCCGCCGAAATGTTTGATCTTAAAAATTGAAATGTATCTTTGACGAAACGATACTTGGTATAGATTGTATTATAAAAATAACAATTTAATAAATTGTTAATTTTATGGTATTAAGCATTTATATATATTTTCTGCTGCTGCTGCTGCGTGCGTGCGTGCGTGCGTGTGTGCGTGTGTGCGCGCGCGCGTGCGGTGTGTGTGTAGAAACTCTCACTTGTGTTAGTTATCAATACCAAGAATACTTAGAGAAACGGATGTTCCGACTATTATAACGCAAGCATGCAAAATGTGTAAACGCGTTTGCATAATATTCTCAAGTTTAGTTTTAATTTGTGTGTGCGCTTTAATTTTATCAAAATGATTTGAATGAAAAAAGTAATTGTACGCTCATTCACTGCTTTCCTTTGCTTTTTGCAGTTCGTGTTTTAGGCAATGAAATATTTTCTTTATCAACAAAATTTTACGAAATATGATTTTTGGTAAAACTTAAATTATTCCAACTAATTTAATTTAAAACCTGACACATATTAATGATATATATCACAACACGTGGACATCAATTTATCAACTCATAAATCCTGTAATAAGGATTGCAGGACTTAACTTAATAAACATGATAGTGTTATCGCTAAAAGTTTATTTAAATTACACTCTTTTAACTAAACGAAATATGCTCATTAAATAAGGAAGTAGAAAAGATCATTATTCCGTTTAGGGACTGATTCCTCTGCGCTTGGAAGGTGAAATTAATGCCACGAAACAGGAACCACCGTGTTTCCAACTTAATATTAATTAACGACGAGAGAATTACAAGATGCGAAGATTGTAATGTAAGATTTTTTAACATACTCACAGTTATGTTCCCAAATTTTAACGATGGATATCCGGCATTAATATTTCCGTACATAGAGGGGGGGGGGGGGAGAGGAGGCGATTTTAGATGAGGTCCTGCTTGTCAGTATAAGATAAAGGACATAATTGAAAGAAAAATAATACAAATTGTATCGATTCAATATAGATTGGGTTCATTTGATAATCAAACTACAAATCGGTACCTACATTAATGTAATTATTATAATATTTATTTTCATTGTATAATAGTAAGACAGAAAAAATACTTTTCATACATTATGTTACAGATTTATGTTAGGATTTTTAAGTTCCTGGGCGAAGGAAATACCGGGTAAAATAATGACATATTCGATATTATGCTGGTGGTTAAATAAGTGGAAGATTATATAGAATATTTTGATGAACATCAGAAACAGAATTATAGCATTTGGTCATGGTACAGGAGCTGGTGCTGCCTTTACGTTCGCATTATCGAAATTATCGAGAAGTAAATAATTGTATATACAATTACAAAATTCTTATAATGATGCTCTATGATTAAAAAATCTCTGTAAGGAATTTTAATGAACGAAACAAAAATCTCAAAAATCAATGATTTGATAGAAAGTACAAAATATGAGAAATTAAAAACTATATTTTTCGAAAGAAATTTCAGCAGCCAAATATATAATCCACAAGTACAATTCTATATAAAAGATGAAAATATTATAGCTATATATGTACGTAATGCACGGAAAGCATAAAACAACAATATATTTATCGCGAATTTAAAATGTTCAAAATGAATGTGATTAACTGTCATTCTTCGGTACATCCTGGAACAATTGCAGTATTTCTTCTTCCTCTTTTTCTTGTGCAAAATGCTCTTTATTTACTTCAGACATTCTAGAAATATTTTCCGAGCTACGCTTAATATCTCCTGTTGTATTCGTATTTTCAATACAAATACCGTCAGTTTCTTTAATAACGTTCAACGATGACATTGATTTCGGTATTTCTGTATCACTAGTCAAGACTATCATTGAAGCAGTTTCATTTACCGATTCGTCAGAAATTTGTGCAGCTTGTTCACTTTCTACAATATCTTTATTCTGCATTGTGACTGTTATTTGTTCTTTCATCGTGTTATCTTGTTCTTTTACAATATCTTTGTTCGTTCGTGTAATATGCAGTTTATCTTCAGTAGTATTTTCTGTCCCAGGTTCAACAATTTCATTATGATGTGAATTTGTAGCCTTTAATTTTTTATTTGGTGATGGTTCTACACCTTCGTCTGCAATAGTTTCAATAAAAGGTGAAAGTACGTTTTCCATTGTGCTATGTCCTTGTACAATTTGTTCATCAGTAACAAATTCCTTTTGTATTGTCCTGAAAAATGTATATAATTTCGATTTGAAATCTAAATTATAGAAAACTATTCGCCATTGACATTAATATCCTTAAGCAAATATATGAACTCTTAAAACTTACTCTACTTGAGTTAGTTGAATAGGCGGAGCATGAGGATGCATGATTTTCTCAAGCTCAGCCAATGCCACTTTGGCTTCTTGAATAATATGTAAATTATTATCATTCAAGGCCATTTCAAATATCTCTAGGGAGTATTGCGTAGGTAAAGGTGTTAAGGAATGTGGATTCATTTGCAGAGCCCTCAAAACTCTAAATAGTAACAAACGACAGTGAGTATGTTCTTTATAAAATTTTTGTTCAGTTGTACTCAAATAACAGTCATACAGCAAAGGTATTACAACATTTTGTACAGTCTAAAAAAAAAAAAATAAAGGAAACAATTATTACATCCAGCATCAAGCTTTATAACAAAATATGAAAATGAAAGGCTTACCTTGAAAAATGTTTGTTTTAAAAGAGTTCCACTATTGAAAAATATATTTTGCAATATATCTAGAGCCACTTTACATACATCCGTATCTAGATAATGCTCTTTATTAGAAGCAATTCCATTACTCAAATGTATACCCTTCTCATATTGACTATCTCGGAGACGCTTCAATGCTCTTTTTGATAAATTTTGTGTTTTTTGAATCTGTGACACCAATTTATCCGTTAAACAAGTCAATTAAGCTTGTATTATATTGAAATACAATTAAATTTTTGTTAAATGCTATTTATAAACTTACAGTCAATAAAACACGATCTTTTTCTGGTACAATATCTTTTAATATAGAGGAAAGATATTCATCCGCAACTGTCTCTATACCAGATAATGTATTAGTATTCATTAACCAAGAGTTCAGACATTTATAAACAGATATCCTTACGTTTCTAAATGGTTTGTTTCTACTAATCGTTATTTGGTTTTCCAAAGCATTCTCTGTCCATTGCAATGTTTGAAGAAGCAGTTCCAATATCGTCGATCCATACGATACTAACTGTTCTTTAAATCTACATATTTTAAACTCGTATAAATTTCATTTTAACAATAGTTTGCTATTTCGAAATTATAATATTCTTACCCATTTATTAGTGAATCCAAAACATTGAATAAAGCAATATGTAGTTTTGGTAAAATAAGATATAAAATCTGTTCTTTAACAGAATTTTGATTTTTTATGTTTGACGGCTGTATCGCCAATCCTCTACATAAAACCTTCAAGATCTCGTGTGGTAAGACTGAATTTTTTTCATCGACTCCACTATAAAGTTTAGACTATTTAAACAATCTCCTTTTAATATATTACATACAAACCGACATTTGTATATTATTCTCTTACCGCAACATAAATGATAAATAAGAACACAAGTTCGAAAATCGTTGTTTCTGTGTAAAATAGAATTGAATGATATTCTCTTCAGATACACTAGGTAATTCTAATTTATCCCATACGTTCACATTTTCTAATTCTGTCAAGTTTGAAAATAATTCATCCATTATTACATGTAAGCTATTGCAAATAAGTGCTTGGTTATACACCCATCCAGTATAATTTGGTTTCGAAGGTGGAGGTTTAAACGAACGCTCTGTTGCTTTTGCCAGAAGGGCATAGCATTTTGCACTGGCACAAACCAGATTTTCTTGCGTAGAATCAACATGTAGTAGTATAATTTTTTTTATAGTCACCTGAGATATTAAAATATTTCACACTAAATAAATATGTCTATACATTAATTTTCTGTGATAGTAAAGAGGATCGACTACCTGAAAACGTTCACAAACTTCTGGATATCGATGTAATAATACTGCAATCAAATAATATACTGGACCACATTTCTTTTCTGTACTCAAGTTACTAATTACATTGATAAGCTGCTTTACATTTTGCATAGATACTTGTTTCTGTATCTCAGGAATATCTTTCGATCTGATAATCAGATGTCCAAGAACTTTACAAGAAATGGATAACTCTTGCGGCGTACTATGGATACTATCTAATACTTGGGTAGCTTTTGACATCCATAGTATGCAATATTTTAAAAAAATATCTTTCGAGCATTGTGGTAAGATCGTGTCCAAAATTAATAAACCTTTACATCGAGATTGTGATTGATTTAAATAGGTATTTACAGTCGATACAATGACATTCTGTACTCTTTCAACCTAAAAACACAGACGTGCATTGTATATTATATATAAAAGGGTGGTGTATTTGCGTTAAAATTACGATCAAAATGTATTATTTTTCAAGTGTAAGGTTATATTCGAAAATATAATTTTACCTCCTCTACATCAAATGGTATATCTCCGTTAAAACATATCAAGTGTTGCAAGAATTCTTCATACTCTTTTGACTCATGATCAAAAGAATTAATTAATTCAATTATTGTTGCCATTTAATTTCTATAACGATCCACGTGTTTCCTGGCAAACTCACAAGTGAGGTTAACTATAAGGGAATCTAGCTATGAAGTATGTGTATTTTCTATGTACAATACAACAGTCGAATGAGTACACAATAACTACATTTAACTATAAGTACATTTTTCATTTCTAATATAATTCGACGTCATTGAAAAGAAATAAAAAATTTAATTTTTAAACGTAAAGTAATTATTATACATATTTGAAAAATGTACATATTTGGTTCAAAAAAAAAAAAAAAAAAAAAAAAAAAAAAAAAAAAAAAAAAAAAAAAAAAAAAAAAAAAAAAAAAAAAAAAAAAAAAAAAAAAAAAAAAAAAAAAAAAAAAAAAAAAAAAAAGAAAAAGGAAAAAAAGAAAAAGAAATACATATATATATATAAAACAAATTGTGAAAAAACATTGTTATATTTTAATTATACCTTAGAATAAAAATTCATATATTATTATTTTATTTATATATATACACATATAATTTTTTGCCGTATTCGTACAAGATGAAAATTAATTAAATCACAGAACTGAATTATCGACAATGATATTAAATATCATTATTAAGATCGTTCACTTTATTATATCTCGATATCTTTTGTTTAAATCTTCATTTGTATCTTTGGAAATCTGCATAAATCGCGCGCGCTTAGAAGCAGTTAGAGCGGAGTAAATGACGAGATTCTTTTACGCAATGTGATTGGCCTCAATTGTAAAAGGAATTACATATTATGTAATTTTGCGGTGTACTCGGTGACGACGATTTAAATATTTCTTCTTCTTCTCTCATGGATGTATACGATCACGCGAACCACTTTTTACGCTACTTTTTACATTAATCTCTTCGCTGCAATAAGAGGAATAACTTTAACGTAAAATGCACTTTTTAAATATTTGTCACGTTTAAACGTTATAAGATAACGATACAGATTGTTTTCTAACCGATTCAATTTGTTTGATAAACAATCATAAATATTAATTCTATAGCTATTAATTTCAGGACTCTTCCATCAATTAACGGATAAAATTAAAAACCAGAAATAGAAGAGTAAGTGAGATATACATGTATGTACGTATGTACGTGTATGCATGTACGACGGTGCATGTATTAATAAGCGTTTGAAACTAATTTTTTAATATACTTTTTATAATGCACGACTATTAAAAATTTCCTTACCGTTGTATAGATGATCTAAAATGTAAAAATATTCTAAAAAAATAATTGGCTGCAGTTAGAGCGAAATAAATATGATAAGCGGATGAGCTATAGATGGAATATAGGCGAAAGATAGAACGTTAACGTAAGAATAAATTTATTTTCCGTGTCGGTTGTTGAAACGAAAAAAATTAACTTTTAACGAGCATCAACCTGCTTCTTTTTCAATTGTATTTAGCATTCCCTTTGTTTCTTCTGTTCGTTAGATCTCCAATGAACAGTCTGAAAATAGTATAAGATACGTCCTAGTGTATTTGGAGTATACCTACGAGCCTACCTACGAGTGTATTCGGTTCCTTGAGAGTAGATCTCTTTTTATCTTGTTGTTTCTCTTAAAATTTCTCTTGAAATAATATGATTCACACCGTTACGAGACTATAAAGAGAACGATATTTATTAAAAACCGTAATAACGTGAAACAAATAGGAACGCAAAGAGGATAACCAATTTGCGTAAAACAAAAAAAAAAAAAAAAAAAAAAAAAAAAAAAAAAAAAAAAAAAAAAAAAAAAAAAAAAAAAAAAAAAAAAAAGAAAAAAGAAAAGAAAAAAGCAAAGTAGCCGTGTAAACAATGAGGAACATAAAGTGGAGAGGCATTGAGACGCGGTAGCTGCTGGGTATTAGTGTGGAAGGTAAAAATCGAGTCACAGGTATACACGGTAATAAATAGAAGAAAAGATCTGAAAGGAAACAAGGATATTTCAATTAGATTCACGTGCGTATAGAGAGGTTGCTACATAGGAAGAAAACTGTGTTGAGCCCTAACGCCTACCGGCCATCCTCCCTGCCTCATCAGGACAGCGTTGAGTACGAGGCTTTCCCCCTCCTGTTGGTTTTGTCTTTGCTCCCTCTCCTTCGTCGGCATCCTACGTCCTTCCTCTCGACTTTCAGACTCGCTCCTACCACCTACCTAGCCCCAAGCACTCGTTCCTTGGATCAGTTCCCCTACCTACCGGTGTCCAGTTATGTTGTGGAGAACGTTGCTCGGGCAACAATTTGTTTGGACTTTTGTTTCGAGAGACATCCCGTAGAATCGTTCGTTCGATAAAGACGTTACGGACTGTATCACGTTATCGATCGTGCGTTCAGTGATCGTGAAAAAGTACATTTCGTCGGTTTTGTTTGATCTTTTAATAATCGTGCAGTCCATTTACATTCCAGACCCACGCGTGCTTCTCGATATTACATTTGCGCAGGATCTGGTGTGCTTGGTGAACAGATTTGGGAGAAAGGTGAAAATATTTTTCAAGAAGCAACGTCGACGGCAGTTTCGATCGGATCTCTAGGTGGAATTTTCTACGATCGAATCAGGAATGCGGCGCGAATCGTTAGCGGAAAATGGACATTAAAGAGGTACATACGTAAGTATAGCGAATAGCGGATCAGAACCTATGTAGTATGCACACAGCCATATTGAAAAGGATCGGTTTCCGAAGGTGATTTCGTGACAGTTAGGAAAGAAAGTTTCGGAGCGCGATTCGTTTTCTGCCGTTAGTGGCTTCTTTGCTTCCTTTACGGTCCGTGAGAGAGCGGACCCACCTTCTGACAGGTGGAATGCGGCAACCTAACATAGCCGTGGGGCCCGACAATCGCGATCGCAGCGACGCGAAGCGACTTGTTCAGGTATGTGCCTTTGCTTTGCCCGCGACTCTTGTCTTTTGCCTTTTCTTCGTTTTGCTTTACTTTGCTACTTTCCTTCCCATTCCTTTCCTTTCCTTTCCTTTATCGCGCTTCTTTCGATTTCCCCCCCCCCCCCTCCCTCCCTCCCTCCGACGTCCTTTTCTTTTTCGAACGGAAACGCGATTCGCTGGGAAATATTAATTTTGGTAGATATATCGGTTCGTTTAAAAGTTATGCGGCGAAGTTTAAGGAAAATTTAAAGTTGATATATTTTCGTAGAATTATCATATTTTAGAATTCTATTACGTAAGCAGAATATACACCGTTTCTTCGTCATTTAGTCAATAGCCTTGTGATCGTTAATTCGAAAAATTCGTTTGGAAGTTGCGAGCCTGATGAGAATCTTTGATCGTTAATGTGTAATAAAGGAAAGAAGTGCGTGAAGAAGTTGGCAACTCTTATCCATGATACGGCGGGAGTGAAAGTAAAAGATAGCATTATGCCAGAAGTAATGGAAGTAATAAAAATAATAAAACGAAAGTAATAGCAAGTATATATTTAGCCGATGATTTAATCGCTACTTGATTTAATTCTCTTTTCTAAAATCTTCTTATATCTCTATTAATCGTAGAAAAAAAAAAAAAAAAAAAAAAAAAAAAGAAACGCAGCATCTGTCGCACGAAACACCCTATATACGCTGATATACACGCAGCTAACGCGTTATTTATTTATCTAATATTCGACCATTCTCGAGGTGATTATTACAAACATGGCCTTAATGACACAACATCTGACTTGGTCGCTTTATGAGTTCTCGCGGTCACTGTACACAGCGATTCCTGATGCGCTAATATCTAAGCATGGCATAACAGGCACCTGTTTCATCCGCGGAATGTACACGCAAAAAGTGTGAATTACGTTATCCACCAAGATTATTGCACAGTACGTAAGAAAATTGAAAAATCGATTTTCCAAGTGTCGCAAATATCTCGAGGCTTTTAGAAACGACTGCTCTTTAAATATTACGTTAAACTTCTTTTCGTTTCGTGCAATCATTTTTATGTACTTCCAAAGGCTCGATGTTGTAGCTTTGACTTTCACTCGGTGCACTACTTTCACCCAACCTCAAATGCGTAAGAAAATTTCGAAACGAAAAATCCTGCTGATATTCTTGACGATATTACGCTTCGTTTCATTAATTAGGGCTACAATGATTTCGAAGTTGATATTGGCTGGGTTAGAAAGTTGGTGGCGAAATTTGAAATTTTAAAGGCGATATAGTATTTTCGTTGACTTATCATTTTATACACCGACACCCCCTCCCCCCCGCCCACACACACACACACACACACCGATCCTTTCCATGACTTTTTGCAATTCATAAGGAATCTCATATAGTACGTTTCGCTATTTCAGCAAATTTCAGCAATGTTCTAAGCAAATTATTAAACCATGCTGCGTTCCTTCAATCGTTACGTGACAATTCATTTCAATAAATAAAAGCTGTTGGAATCAACGCGATTTATTCGTAGTTGTATTCGTGGTTATTTCAGCGCAGCTTTGGTGCTTCGATATCCGCATAAAACATAAAACTATCTCTCATGTTTCATTGTTGTTACTCACTGTGCGTGAAGGTAGCAGGTAGTGACACGTTAGACCACCAATAGTCCGAGTGGTGATAAGAGAGGTCGATGCGTTGTTCGACACGATAGTAGTCGCCAATGACTGCAACAATGATAAAAAGAAATTAATAATAGAAAGAAAAACGCAAACATTTAATGTTTTGAAAGGATATTTATACATGAAATCGGAATATCGGTTACATCGTAATATTAATGCGACAATAATAATATCAATAATTCATTCAGTTTGTCTTGAAATTTAAGAAATTTATTTTCCGACCGTTCGCGGAGAGACGCGATCGCGAGGAAAGCGCGTCAGCGGGAGGCGTAAATTCTCGCTACGATTCAGAAAATCGACGCCGCGAATTAGTCGTTCCTCTGTGTCTGTTAAGATGACAGAGGTGGTTAGTTGAAATTAACACTGAATTAACAGAGTTAACTAAAATTATATATTTGAGAATATATATAAACAACAAGATAGTGATGCGCCACAAATTATTAGACAGATGATACAGTGAATTTGGTGTAATGATTCGACTCGACCTTACAATGTATTTTGTATTTGGACGACTTATAATTCGTTGAAGACGTTAGTGTTTATAGTTTGGATCCTCGATCGATACGTACATATATTATCGTGTTAATATTTAGCTAACATATTTGAAACTTTCGCCGTTGCAAGAAAACTCTATCGTATTTGAACATTCTCGTATTGCAGAATGTGAGAAAGCAAAGAAATTAAATAGTTTAGAATCTGTTTAGAATTACTTGTTCTTTTGGTGGAAATCGTTACAACAAGGCGTGGTCGTCGTGCTAACTGATGGTTATTTTCAAGGATGGAGATGGAAAGTTGTATCGGTAGATTTTTCGTTATACTCAGAGGATCAGAGAGCATCCTGAGAATCGATCGATCGATCGGCGAATTTAGTATGAATCACATACTTGGAACCAACTAGGCGTTATCTTGTAAGCAGTCTTGTTAGGTCGTTTATACGTTGTACGTTGCTTGATAAATCCTTTATCGTAAACTCACCTTTACGATCGTTATACCTTTTTCGATCGTTTCCATTTATATTCTTCGGATGTCAGCGTGTATCTGAGAATATGTAAGCGGAGTATCCGTAGAAGGAATGTACGTACTATGCAAAAGGCAGCTTTTAACACATTTTATCTGTTCATGTATGTTTATTAAACTAATTCACACAATTTTATGACATTTTTTTCTTTTATCGAAAGATTTTTCAATAAAATTAAAAAGGTTCGTTTGTTTTATCTCTACCTAAAATTTCTGTTCATAATTTGTTCAAACTACTTGCAGTTGACTGTTAGCAATTAACAGTTTTCGTTCGTACAAAAAAGGTTGTACGTTGATAAGCGCCGGAAGAATAAAGAAAAAAATGTTTGAACGTGATTTACATCAGCGCCGTCCAAAGTTGCCTGCCGTCAGAAAAACGCTGTTCCCACCATCGTTTATTTACATCTTTTGCTTCTCACACACTTATCGCGAATCATTTCTAACGTTTACTTGGTGAAACTGCGGAAAATCAATCTCGTATCCGATTTCAATGACTTTGAAATATGCCATTATAGAAATTAATATTTTGAATAACTTTTTCCTATTTAACTATATATATATATATATAGTTTCGCGCTTAGTTTCCGAGTTGGTAAAAAAAAAAAAAAACTGTCCGTACCACGCGGTAAGCGAACTCTGCCTATAGTCGTGCGTCTATTACAGCGTACGCGCGAGTATCGGTTGCCAGTCGCCTTATCTTCCGTTTATAGAGGAGGGTCGGGCGAGCTTAAAGCCCCGTCCACAACTGTATATCCGAGACTAGAGATAGAAGGAGAAAAAGTAATGCGAGTAAGAAATGTCCGTTACAACTCGTTTGAATCGATTGGGCTTGGATTGGGGTGAGATTTTTCAATGCGGCCGCCGTGCGCGAACTAATGACAATACAATTACGAAAATGATCAACGAACGAATAATCGATATTATTTTGCGCGATAGACTAACTATCATCGATGAGAGATTTTAATGACGCAAAAATGATGCACAGAATATATAAAATATATAGATATATATAGATATATAGATATATAAAACGTTCAAAGTATCGAGTACTTGATTTAGATCTTTATTTCTATTTCTATTTCTTTAGTTGTGTTGGTAAAAATGTGAATTTGTATGAAAATCGTACGGTGTTAAAAAAATATCAGAGGTTATGTACCGTGTTATTATCGTAAGAAAAGGTTCTGTCTTATTTGATATTCGTAGAGTGATTTGTAGTTTGCGTTCCAAAAAAAGATCTATAGAATAGCAACAGCATCGCAGCTTATATAATACACGTACGTAGGTATATACATGTATGTTCGGTGCTTTACGGTATTTTAATGCTGTTTTTTTAATGCTCGTAATAAAATTTCCAGTAATAAATAGTACTGTGCACGAATGAAAAGTCATAAATACCTACTTATTAACGTTCAAGTCGTTAATTATAGGCGTGAGCCGCGTGAAAAAAGCTTTAGAATCTAAAATACACATCGATCACATCTTCTAGCGACTCGAGGCGAGATTCCAACGTTTATCTAAATTATTCCATCGGATTTGGTATTCGTGGCGGAAGTTTATCCAAATTGCGTAATTCTAGAGAAGTCGGAGAATATAAAGGAATATGTATCTGTTTATCGGATATTTCAAATATTACTAAACATTAATGACCAATTGGGAAGGGTGCCGTCATCGTTGAAACGGAGGACGATCATTGTACCGATGACGAGTGTCGATGTGACACTGCAATCTATCGTTAGAGCCAGATAATTCGAGAAAGATAAATGGCATTGCCGTTGTCGAAATGTAATTATATTATGTTAAAAGTAGCCCATGAAATGAAAGTATTTCAACGCTTGTCCAAACCTTCTACGAATATAACGTATATAACAACGGTGTGTCCGTTTTATCTGAAAACACGCGGGTACTACCTTGAACACTATGGACGGATGATGGAATATTTTAAGGTTTGAAACAAATGTCGTAGGATTCCGAGGGCACATTGTGCCGATATTTATTTTATCTTGCAACGACTTTGAAAATCCCTATGAAGCTCGGAAAAAAAGAGGTTTATACGTTTAACAGTTATTGATTTGGGGCCATAATATCGATATGATATGATTCGAAATTCACGCATCGATACATACACACGTGTCGAAATTAAAACACTTCATATCGCGGGTAACGTTTAGCCGGATTTCCTTCGAGCTAGATCTATCTTTTTTCAAAGGTTGAATAGGAGATATCGACCGTTCGTAGCTGTTAAACTAGCTGTTAAATAAGATTATTGATATTACGTTAATCCGTTGGACGTAAAAACGATTATTCCGAAGCGCACGATAAATTTAAATCGTAGAGTAACTATTAACGCGAGCCTCGTTTCCTGATGGCTGTAAAGTCATATCGTTCGCTGCAATAACTTTCTTCAGCTATATACATTCTCTCTTCGAACCTTTATCTAAAAAGTTACAAACACCTTGTTACCTTGACATAACGTTACTGCCACGCCTTTCACGATGAATATGTATGGAGTAGGTCGAGGATCGTTAAAATCTACCAACTTGTTAGCTACTTTCTTTCTTTCATCTCCGTCTAGATAGTCGCGAACTTTTATAAATTTCGCTCGATTAACTTTTATCGAACGTTTGTACTCGAATCTACAAACTTTCAGCAAATACAACGGATGGCACGAGCTCAAGGATAAGTCATGATTCAGTCATGCCGCGACCTTCCAATTTGGTTAATCGTCCATGGGGTCAACTCGATTACCCGATCGTCTGTCTGACAGTTTCTCTCCTTTGCCCGTCTTCACCTTTCTCCGCCGTTCTTCTTCTTGCTCTCATCCATATATTAAATTATTCAAATATTAGATACTAAAGCAATTTAAAATTCTTACAATATATATATATATATACAATATAATTACCAGGCGATATTTTTGGAAATTTAGCTTAACGTTTGGCTAGTTTAAACCTTTCTGCAGAGAGATTCCGTCATTTGCTATTTTTTTTTTCTTTTGTTCTTTTATTTGTTAGAATATTTACAACCAATTCTCATTGAGAATTACAAGTAAATTATTTTTGCCTGGTACTGTAACTTGGATCATAAGAGTTTATAGTATGTTTGATTCTGTCATTTGCTATTGATCTTTACGATCGGAGAAACAGAAACAGAAAAGTTACACAGCGGTGGAAAATTGTAGAGAAGGGGCTGGGAATACGGAATCTCGTTCGCGTGTTGTTTCCGTGCCTAAGTTTCCTGCAAAGAAACTAACGATGACGCCATTCGACTCTTTGTATCCGACAGTGAAATCCAAACGTACTGTAAATAACGCCAATACAACAGGAGCCAATGAAACTTTTTTCATCGTTCCCTCGCGACCAGTGAACAAATTTGTTCTTCTGACTTTGAACTTCAAAGTTAGACTCGGTGTCGTGTGTTAGCTTTCTTTACACCAATTTGTAGCAAACCGAGGCTGTAGAATCACGCTGTGGTAACCCTCGCGTACAACTTCCACGCACCCTGTACAACACGACGATCCAAAATCGATGGAATTTTCATTATGACGTCTAACATGGTTGTTTTGCAATTTAAGATCGCAAATAAGGTTAAACGATTTCCTAATGGTTTGCCACGTTTCACTTGGTTTTTTGTAAATACGTAATATTACTTAATATGCTGTATTTTGTATATTTATAAATGAATTGAGTTTCATCGGTAGTTACGCTTGTTCAAAACGTTGAAAATTCTTTGAACCATTAAATCGCATAATCATCGATACGCGCGATACATTCAGTTACGTTTCTCCTTCGACAACGTAATGGATTTTCGATGCAACCAACAGCTGTTAATTAATATCTGCACGGTTGCGCGATAACGAACGCGCACGATCGCATTTCGATTTCTTCGACTTTCCTCGTCTTTCCCCGTCTTTCCCCGTCTTTCCCCGTCTTTCCTCGATAAAGTATCGACGAATAGCTTTTCGAATAGTTCGCCTACCAGAAAGTGGACAAATTGGCATTTTGCAAACAAGTGGAAATCGATCCGTTTCTATTTTATTTAACATTCGACTCGCAGCTATTATCGTTTCTACGTGCGACGCTACGTGTCCTCGCCGTGATATTCTGCACGCGGCTCGTCCATT